>NW_027140677.1:941500-1255333 GCF_036365525.1 Heterodontus francisci
AACACCTCAAACTAATGTAACACCTGAAACTAAGGCAACCCCTCAAACAGATGCAGCCCCTTAAACTAAGGCAACACCTCAAACTAAGGCAACACCTCAAACTAAGGGAACCCTCAAACTATGGGAACCCTCAAACAAAGGCAACCCACTAACGAAGGCTGCAACTCAAACTAATGCAACACCTCAAACTAATGCAACACCTCAAACTAATGCAACACCTCAAACTAATGCAACACCTCAAAATAAAGCAACACCTCAAACTAATGCAACACCTCAATCTATGCAACACCTCAAACTAATGCAACACCTCAAACCAATGCAACACCTCAAACTAATGCAACACCTCAAACTAATGCAAAACCTCAAACTAATGCAACACCTCAAACTAATGAAACACCTCAAACTAAGGAAACCGTCAATCAAAGGCAACCCCTCAAACTAATGCAACACCTCAAACTAATGCAACACCTCAAACTAATGCAACACCTCAAACTAATGAAACACCTCAAACTAAGGAAACCGTCAATCAAAGGCAGCACCTCATACTCAGGCAACACCTCAAGCTAAGGCGGCCCCTCAAACTAAGGCGGCCCCTCAAACTAAGGCGGCCCCTCAAACTAAGGCTGCCCCTCAAACTAAGGCAGCCCCTCAAACTAAGGCAGCCCCTCAAACTAAGGCAACACATTAAAATAATGCAACACATCAAAATAATGCAACACATCAAAATAATGCAACACCTCAAACTAAGGCAACACCTTAAACTGAGGCAACACCTCAAACTAAGGCAAAACCTCAAAGTAAGGCAACACCTCAAACTGAGGCAACCGTCAAACGAATGGAACCCTCAAACTAAGGCAACACCTCAAACTAAGTCAACACCTCAAACTAAGGCAACACCTCAAACAAAAGCAACTCTCAAACTAAGGCAACTCTCACACTAAGGCAACGCCTCAAACTAAGGCAACACCTCAAACTAATGCAACACCTCAAACTAATGCAACAACTCAAACTAAGGCAACACCTCAAACTAAGGCAACACCTCAAACTAAGGCAACACCCCAAACTAAGGCATCACCTCAAACTCAGGCAACACCTCAAACTAAGGCAACACCTCAAACTAAGGCAACACCTCAAAGTAAGGGAAACCTCAAACTAATGCAACACCTCAAACTAAGGCAACATCTCAAACTAAGGAAACACCTCAAACTTAGGCAACAGTCAAACTAAGGCAAAACCTCAAACGAAGGCAGCACTCAATCTAAGGGAACAGTCAAACTAATGCAACACCTCAAACTAATGCAACACCTCAAACTAAGGCAAAACCTGAAACCTCAAACTAAGGCAGAACCTCAAACTAAGGGAAAACCTCAAACTAAGGCAAAACCTCAAACTAAGGCAACCCTCAAACTACGGCAACCCTCAAGCAAAGGAAACCCTCAATCAAAATAAACCCTCAATCAAAGGCAACTCTCAAACAAAGGCAACATCTCAAACTAAGGCAACACCTCAAACTAAGGCAACACCTCAATCTAAGGCAGCCGTCAAATAAAGGCAACACCTCAAATTACGGCAACACCTCAACCTAAGGCAACCGTCAAACAAATGCAACACCTCAAACGAAGGCAACACCTCAAACGAAGGCAAGACCTCAAACTCAGGCAACACCTCAAACTAAGACAACACCTCAAACTAAGGCAACACCTCAAACTTAGGCAACACCTCAAAATTAGGCAACACCTCAAACTTAGGCAACACCTCTACTTAGGCCACACCTCAAACTGAGGCAACACCTCATACTCAGGCAACACCTCAAGCTAAGGCAACACCTCAAACTAAGGCGGCCCCTCAAACTAAGGCGGACCCTCAAACTAAGGCGGCCCCTCAAACTAAGGCAGCCCCTCAAACTAAGGCAGCCCCTCAAACTAACGCAGCCCCTCAAACTAAGGCAACACCTCAAACTAAGGCAACACCTCAAACTAAGGCAACACCTCAAAGTAAGGCAACACCTCAAACTGAGGCAACCGTCAAACTAATGGAACCCTCAAACTAAGGCAACACCTCAAACTAAGGCAACACCTCAAACTAAGGCAACACCTGAAACTAAGGCAACCCCTCAAACAGATGCAGACCCTTAAACTAAGGCAACACCTCAAACTAAGGCAACACCTCAAACTAAGGGAACCCTCAAACTAAGGGAACCCTCAAACAAAGGTAACCCTCAAACAAAGGCAACCCACTAACGAAGGCTGCAACTCAAACTAAAGCAACACCTCAAACTAATGCAGCACCTCAAACTAATACAACACCTCAAACGAATGCAACACCTCAAACTAATGCAACACCTCAAACGAAGGAAACCGTCAATGAAAGGCCACACCTCACACTCAGGCAACACCTCAAACTAAGGCGGCCCCTCAAACAAAGGCGGCCCCTCAAACTAAGGCAACACCTCAAACGAAGGCAACACCTCAAACCAATGCAACACCTCAAACGAAGGCAACACCTCAAACTAATGTAACACCTGAAACTAAGGCAACCCCTCAAACAGATGCAGCCCCTTAAACTAAGGCAACACCTCAAACTAAGGCAACACCTCAAACTAAGGGAACCCTCAAACTATGGGAACCCTCAAACAAAGGCAACCCACTAACGAAGGCTGCAACTCAAACTAATGCAACACCTCAAACTAATGCAACACCTCAAACTAATGCAACACCTCAAACTAATGCAACACCTCAAAATAAAGCAACACCTCAAACTAATGCAACACCTCAATCTATGCAACACCTCAAACTAATGCAACACCTCAAACCAATGCAACACCTCAAACTAATGCAACACCTCAAACTAATGCAAAACCTCAAACTAATGCAACACCTCAAACTAATGAAACACCTCAAACTAAGGAAACCGTCAATCAAAGGCAACCCCTCAAACTAATGCAACACCTCAAACTAATGCAACACCTCAAACTAATGCAACACCTCAAACTAATGAAACACCTCAAACTAAGGAAACCGTCAATCAAAGGCAGCACCTCATACTCAGGCAACACCTCAAGCTAAGGCGGCCCCTCAAACTAAGGCGGCCCCTCAAACTAAGGCGGCCCCTCAAACTAAGGCTGCCCCTCAAACTAAGGCAGCCCCTCAAACTAAGGCAGCCCCTCAAACTAAGGCAACACATCAAAATAATGCAACACATCAAAATAATGCAACACATCAAAATAATGCAACACCTCAAACTAAGGCAACACCTTAAACTGAGGCAACACCTCAAACTAAGGCAAAACCTCAAAGTAAGGCAACACCTCAAACTGAGGCAACCGTCAAACTAATGGAACCCTCAAACTAAGGCAACACCTCAAACTAAGTCAACACCTCAAACTAAGGCAACACCTCAAACAAAAGCAACTCTCAAACTAAGGCAACTATCACACTAAGGCAACGCCTCAAACTAAGGCAACACCTCAAACTAATGCAACACCTCAAACTAATGCAACAACTCAAACTAAGGCAACACCTCAAACTAAGGCAACACCTCAAACTAAGGCAACACCCCAAACTAAGGCATCACCTCAAACTCAGGCAACACCTCAAACTAAGGCAACACCTCAAACTAAGGCAACACCTCAAAGTAAGGGAAACCTCAAACTAATGCAACACCTCAAACTAAGGCAACCCCTCAAACTAAGGCAACCCCTCAAACTGAGACAACCCCTCAAACATATGCAGCCCCTCAAACATATGCTGCCCCTTAAACCAACGCAACACCTCAAACCAAGGCAATCCTCAATCTAAGGCAACCCTCAAACTAATGCAACACCTGAAACTAAGGCAACCCCTCAAACAGATGCAACCCCTTAAACTAACGCAACACCTCAAACTAAGGCAACACTTCAAAATAAGGGAACCCTCAAACTAAGGGAACCCTCAAACTAAGAGAACCCTCTAACGAAGGCTGCAACTCAAACTAAAGCAACACCTCAAACTAAGTCAACCTTCAAACTTAGGCAGCCCGTCAAACGAAGGCAACACCTCAAACTAAGACAACCCTCAAACTAAGGCAACCCTCAAACTAAGGCATCCCTCAAACTAAGGCAGCCCCTCAAACAAAGGCAGCCCCTCAAACGAAGGCAGCACCTCAAACTAAGGCAACAACTCAAACTAAGGCAACAACTCAAACGAAGGCAACAACACAAACTAAGGCAACAACACAAACTAAGGCAACAACTCAAACTAAGGCAACAACTCAAACTGAGGCAACACCTCAAACTAAGGCAACAACTCAAACTAAGGCAACACCTCAAACTAAGGCAACACCTCAAACAAATGCAACACCTCAAACTGAGGCAAAACCACAATCTAAGGGAGCACTCAATCTAAGGCAACGCGTCAAACTAAGGCATCCCTCAAACTAAGGCAGCCCCTCAAACTAAGGCAGCCCCTCAAACTAAGGCAGCCCCTCAAACTAAGGATACCCATCAAACTAAGGCAGCCCCTCATACTAAGGCAGCACCTCAAAGTAAGGCAGCACCTCAAAGTAAGGCAGCACCTCAAAGTAAGGCAGCACCTCATACGAAGGCAGCACCTCAAACTAAGTCAGCACCTCAAACGAAGGCAGCAAATCAAACTAATGCAGCACCTCAAACGAAGGCAACACCTAAAACTAAGGCAGCACCACAACGAAGGGAACCCTCAATCTGAGGCAATACCTCAAACTGAGGCAACAACTCAAACTAAGGCAACACCTCAAACTAAGGCAACCTTCAAACAAATGCAACACCTCAAAGGAATGCAGCACCTCAAACGAAGGCAACACCTCAAACGAAGGCAACACCTCAAAATAAGGCAACACCTCAAACTAAGGCAACATCTCAAACTAAGGAAACACCTCAAACTTAGGCAACAGTCAAACTAAGGCAACACCTCAAACTAAGGCAACACTCAAACTAAGGGAACCGTCAAACTAATGCAACACCTCAAACTAATGCAACACCTCAAACTAAGGCAAAACCTGAAACCTCAAACTAAGGCAGAACCTCAAACTAAGGGAAAACCTCAAACTAAGGCAAAACCTCAAACTAAGGCAACCCTCAAACTAAGGCAACCCTCAATCAAAGGAAACCCTCAATCAAAATAAACCCTCAGTCAAAGGCAACTCTCAAACAAAGGCAACATCTCAAACTAAGGCAACACCTCAAACTAAGGCAACACCTCAATCTAAGGCAGCCGTCAAATAAAGGCAACACCTCAAATTAAGGCAACACCTCAACCTAAGGCAACCGTCAAACAAATGCAACACCTCAAACGAAGGCAACACCTCAAACGAAGGCAAGACCTCAAACTCAGGCAACACCTCAAACTAAGACAACACCTCAAACTAAGGCAACACCTCAAACTAAGGCAACACTTCAAACTTAGGCAACACCTCAAACTTAGGCAACACCTCAAACTTAGGCAACACCTCAAACTAAGGCAACAGTCAAACTCAGGCAACACCTCAAACGAAGGCAACACCTCAAACTAAGGCAACACCTCAAACTAAGGCAACAACTCAAAGTAAGGCAACACCTCAAACTAAGGCAACCGTCAAACAAATGCAACACCTCAAACGAAGGCAACACCTCAAACGAAGGAAACACCTCAAACTTAGGCAACAGTCAAACGAAGGCACCACCTCAAACTAAGGCAACAGTCAAACTCAGGGAACCGTCAAACTAATGCAACACCTCAAACTAATGCAACACCTCAAACTAAGGCTAAACCTCAAACTAAGGCAAAACCTCAAACTAAGGCAAAACCTCAAACTAAGGCAAAACCTCAAACGAAGGCAACCCTCAAACTAAGGCAACCCTCAAACTAAGGCAACCCTCAATCAAAGGAAACCCGCAATCAAAGGAAACCCTCAATCAAAGGCAGCCCTCAAACAAAGGCAACACCTCAAACTAAGGCAACACCTCAAACTAAGGCAACACCTCAAACTAAGGCAGCCGTCAAATAAAGGCAACACCTCAAATTAAGGCAGCACATCAAATTTAGGCAGCACATCAAACTAAGGCAACACATCAAACTAAGGCAACACATCAAACTAAGGCAACACATCAAACTAAGGCAACACATCAAACGAAGGCAACACATGAAACTGAGGCAACACATCAAACTAAGGCAACACATCAAACTAAGGCAACACCGCAAACTGATGCCATAGCTCAAACTAATGCAACACCTCAAACTGAGGCAACACCTCAAACTAAGGCAACACCGCAAACTAAGGCAACACCTCAAAATAGGCCAACACCTCAAACAAAGGCTCCCATCAAACTAAGCAATATCTCAAACTAAGGCAACACCTAAAACTAATGCAACACCTCAAACAAAGGCTACCATCAAACTAAGCAATATCTCAAACTAAGGCAATCCTCAATCTGAGGTAAACCTCAGACTGAGGCAGCAGTCAATACAAGGCAACTCTCAATTTAAGACAACCCTCAAACTAATGCAACACCTGAAACTAAGGCAACCAATAAACGAAGGCAATTCCTCAAACTAAGGCAATTCCTCAAACTAAGGCAACCCTCAAACTAACACAACCCTCAAACTAACGCAACCCTCAAACTAACGCAACCCTCAAACTAAGGCAACCCTCAAACTAAGGCAACGTTCAAACGAAGGCAACGCTCAAACTAAGGCAACGCTCAAACTAAGGCAACCCTCAACAAAGGCAACACCTCAATCAAAGGCAACCCTCAAACTAAGGCAACACCTCAAACTAAGGCAACACCTCAAACTAAGGCAACACCTCAAACTGAGGCAACACCTCAAACTAAGGCAACACCTCAAACTAAGGCAGCCGTCAAATAAAGGCATCACCTCAAATTAAGGCAACACATCAAACTAAGGCAACACATCAAACTGAGGCAACACATCAAACGAAGACTACACATCAAACTAAGGCAACACATCAAACTAAGGCAACACAGCAAACTAAGTCAACCCTCCAACTAATGCCATACCTCAAACTAATGCAGTACCTCAAACTAATGCAACACCTCAAACTAAGGCAACACCTCAAACTAAGGCAACACCTCAAACTAAGGCAACACCTCAAAATAGGCTCCCGGAAAACTAAGCAATATCTCAAACTAAGGCAATCCTCAATCTAAGGCAAACCTCAGACTGAGGCAGCAGTCAATACAAGGCAACTCTCAATTTAAGACAACCCTCAAACGAATGCAACACCTGAAACTAAGGCAACCCATAAACGAAGGCAATTCCTCAAAATAAGGCAATTCCTCAAACTAAGGCAACCCTCAAACTAAGGCAACCCTCAAACTAATGCAACCCTCAAACTAACGCAACCCTCAAACTAAGGCAACCCTCAAACTTAGGCAACGCTCAAACTAAGGCAACGCTCAAACTAAGGCAACCCTCAACAAAGGTAACCCCTCAAACAAAGGCAACCCCTCAAACAAAGGCAACCCCTCAAACAAAGGCAACCCTCAAACTAAGGGAACCCTCAAACTAAGGCAACACCTCAGACTAAGGTAACACCTCAAACTAAGGCAGCCCAAAGACGAAGGCAACGCCTCAAACGTAGGCAACGCCTCAAACTGAGGCAACGCCTCAAACTGAGGCAGCGCCTCAATCTAAGGCAACGCCTCAATCTCAGGCAACCCTTAAAATATGGCAATGCTCAAACTAATGCAGACCCTCAAACTAATGCAGCCCCTCAAACTAAGGCAACCATCAAACTTAGGCACCCCTCAAACTAATGCA
Source organism: Heterodontus francisci (assembly GCF_036365525.1). Lineage (NCBI taxonomy): Eukaryota > Metazoa > Chordata > Chondrichthyes > Heterodontiformes > Heterodontidae > Heterodontus > Heterodontus francisci. The sequence continues at coordinate 949,276 of NW_027140677.1, forward strand.
ATATCTCAAACTAATGCAACACCTCAAACTGAGGCAACACCTCAAACTAAGGCAACACTGCAAACTAAGGCAATACCTCAAAATAGGCCAACACCTCAAACAAAGTCTCCCATCAAACTAAGCAATATCTCAAACTAAGGCAATACCTAAAACTAATGCAACACCTCAAACAAAGGCTACCATCAAACGAAGCAATATCTCAAACGAAGGCAATCCTCAATCTAAGCCAAACCTCAGACTGAGGCAGCAGTCAATACAAGGCAACTCTCAATTTAAGACAACCCTCAAACTAATGCAACACCTGAAACTAAGGCAACCCATAAACGAAGGCAATTCCTCAAACTAAGGCAATTCCTCAAACTAAGGCAACCCTCAAACTAACGCAATCCTCAAACTAACGCAACCCTCAAACTAACGCAACCCTCAAACTAAGGCAACCCTCAAACTAAGGCAACGCTCAAACTAAGGCAACGCTCAAACTAAGGCAACCCTCAACAAAGGCAACACCTCAAACGAAGGCAACACCTCAAACGAAGGCAACACCTCAAACTGAGGCAACAGTCAATCTAAGGCAACACCTCAAACTAAGGCAACAGTAAAACTAAGGCAACACCTCAAACTGAGGCAACAGTCAAACTAAGGCAACACCTCAAACTAAGGCAACACCTCAAACTGAGGCAACAGTCAAAATAAGGCAACACCTCAAACTGAGGCAACAGTCAAACTAAGGCAACACCTCAAACTAAGGCAACACCTCAAACGAAGGCAACACCTCAAACTAAGGCAACACATCAAACTAAGGCAGCACCTCAAACTAAGGCAACGCTCAAACTAATTCAACGCTCAAACTAAGGCAACCCTCAACAAAGGCAACACCTCAAACTTAGGCAACACCTCAAACTTAGGCAACACCTCAAACTGAGGCAACAGTCAAACTAAGGCAACACCTCAAACTAAGGCAACACCTCAAACGAAAGCAACACCTCAAACGAAGGCAACACCACAAACGAAGGCAACAACTCAAACTCAGGCAACACCTCAAACTAAGGCAACACCTCAAACTAAGGCAACACATCAAACTAAGGCAACACCTCAAACTAAGGCAACCGTCAAACAAATGCAACACCTCAAGCGAAGGCAACACCTCAAACGAAGGCAACACCTCAAGCTAAGGCAACACCTCAAACTAAGGCAACACCTCAAACTAAGGAAACACTTCAAACTTAGGCAACAGTCAAACTAAGGCAACACCTCAAACTCAGGCAACAGTCAAACTAAGGGAACCGCCAAACAAATGCAACACCTCAAACTAATGCAACACCTCAAACTAAGGCAAAACCTCAAACTAAGGCAAAACCTCAAACTAAGGCAAAACCTCAAACTAAGGCAACCCTCAAACTTCTACAAACCTCAAACTAAGGCAACTCTCAATCAAAGGAAACCCTCAATCAAAGGAAGCCCTCAATCAAAGGCAACCCTCAAACTAAGGCAACACCTCAAACTAAGGCAACACGTCAAACTGAGGCAACACCTCAAACTAAGGCAACACCTCAAACTAAGGCAGCCGTCAAATAAAGGCATCACCTCAAATTAAGGCAACACATCAAACTAAGGCAACACATCAAACTAAGGCAACACATCAAACGAAGACAACACATCAAACTAAGGCAACACCTCAAACTAAGGCAACACAGCAAACTAAGTCAACCCTCCAACTAATGCCATACCTCAAACTAATGCAGTACATAGAACATAGAACATAGAACATACAGCACAGAACAGGCCCTTCGGCCCACAATGTTGTGCCGATCCTTTGTCCTCTGTCAAGGACAATTTAATCTATACCCCATCATTCTCCTTTATCCATATACCTATCCAAAAGCCTTTTGAAAGTCCCTAAAGTTTCTGACTCAACAACTTCCCCGGGCAAGGCATTCCATGCCTCGACCACTCTCTGGGTAAAGAACCTTCCCCTGACATCCCCCTTATATCTCCCACCCTTCACCTTAAATTTATGACCCCTTGTAACGCTTTGCTCCACCCGGGGAAAAAGTTTCTGACTGTCTACCCTATCTATTCCCCTGATCATCTTATAAACCTCTATCATGTCACCCCTCATCCTTCTCCTTTCTAATGAGAAGAGGCCTAGAATGTTCAGCCTTTCCTCGTAAGACTTATTCTCCATTCCAGGCAACATCCTGGTAAATCTCCTCTGCACCCTCTCCAAGGCTTCCACATCCTTCCTAAAATGAGGCGACCAGAACTGCACACAGTACTCCAAATGAGGCCTTACCAAGGTCCTGTACAGCTGCATCATCACCTCACGGCTCTTAAATTCAATCCCTCTGCTAATGAACGCTAACACCCCATATGCCTTCTTCACAGCCCTATCCACTTGACTTGCAACTTTCAATGATCTATGCACATAGACCCCAAGGTCTCTCTGCTCCTCCACATGCCCAAGAACCCTACCGTTAACCCAGTATTTTGCATTCATGTTTGTCCTTCCAAAATGGACGACCTCACACTTTTCAGGGTTAAACTCCATCTGCCACTTTTCAGCCCAGCACTGCAACCTATCCAAGTCCCTTTGCAGACGACAATAGCCCTCCTCGGTATCCACAACTCCACCAACCTTTGTATCATCTGCAAATTTACTGACCCACCCTTCGACTTCCTCATCCAAGTCGTTAATAAAAATCACAAACAGGAGAGGACCCAGAACTGATCCCTGCGGCACGCCACTGGTAACTGGGCTCCAGGCTGAGTATTTACCATCTAAGACCACTCTCTGCCTTCTATCAGTTAGCCAATTCTTAATCCAACTGGCCACATTCCCCACTATCCCATGCCTCCTGACTTTCTCCATAAGTCTACCATGGGGGACCTTATCAAATGCCTTACTAAAATCCATGTACACCACATCCACTGGTTTACCCTCATCCACTTGCTTGGTCACCTGCTCAAAGAATTCAATCAGGCTTGTGAGGCAAGACCTACCCCTCACAAAACCGTGCTGACTGTCCCGAATCAAACTCAGGCAACAGTCAAACTAAGGGAACCGCCAAACAAATGCAGTACCTCAAACTAATGAAACACCTCAAACTAAGGCAACACCTCAAACTAAGGCAACACCTCAAACTAAGGCAACACCTCAAACTCAGGCAACAGTCAAACTAAGGGAACCGCCAAACAAATGCAGCACCTCAAACTAATGCAACACCTCAAACTAAGGCAAAACCTCAAACTAAGGCAAAACCTCAAACTAAGGCAAAACCTCAAACTAAGGCAACCCTCAAACTAAGGCAACCCTCAAACTTCTTCAACCCTCAAACTAAGGCAACTCTCAATCAAAGGAAACCCTCAATCAAAGGAAGCCCTCAATCAAAGGCAACCCTCAAACTAAGGCAACACCTCAAACTAAGGCAACACCTCAAACTAAGGCAACACCTCAAACTGAGGCAACACCTCAAACTAAGGCAACACCTCAAACTAAGGCAGCCGTCAAATAAAGGCATCACCTCAAATTAAGGCAACACATCAAACTAAGGCAACACATCAAACGAAGGCAACACATCAAACGAAGACTACACATCAAACTAAGGCAACACATCAAACTAAGGCAACACAGCAAACTAAGTTAACCCTCCAACTAATGCCATACCTCAAACTAATGCAGTACCTCAAACTAATGCAACACCTCAAACTAAGGCAACACCTCAAACTAAGGCAACACCTCAAACTAAGGCAACACCTCAAAATAGGCTCCCATCAAACTAAGCAATATCTCAAACCAAGGCAATCCTCAATCTAAGGCAAACCTCAGACTGAGGCAGCAGTCAATACAAGGCAACTCTCAATTTAAGACAACCCTCAAACGAATGCAACACCTGAAACTAAGGCAACCCATAAACGAAGGCAATTCCTCAAACTAAGGCAATTCCTCAAACTAAGGCAACCCTCAAACTAAGGCAACCCTCAAACTAATGCAAACCTCAAACTAACGCAACCCTCAAACTAAGGCAACCCTCAAACTTAGGCAACGCTCAAACTAAGGCAACGCTTAAACTAAGGCAACCCTCAACAAAGGTAACCCCTCAAACAAAGGCAACCCCTCAAACAAAGGCAACCCTCAAACTAAGGGAACCCTCAAACTAAGGCAACACTGCAAACTAAGGCAACACCTCAAAATAGGCCAACACCTCAAACAAAGTCTCCCATCAAACTAAGCAATATCTCAAACTAAGGCAATACCTAAAACTAATGCAACACCTCAAACAAAGGCTACCATCAAACTAAGCAATATCTCAAACAAAGGCAATCCTCAATCTAAGCCAAACCTCAGACTGAGGCAGCAGTCAATACAAGGCAACTCTCAATTTAAGACAACCCTCAAACTAATGCAACACCTGAAACTAAGGCAACCCATAAACGAAGGCAATTCCTCAAACTAAGGCAATTCCTCAAACTAAGGCAACCCTCAAACTAACGCAATCCTCAAACTAACGCAACCCTCAAACTAACGCAACCCTCAAACTAAGGCAACCCTCAAACTAAGGCAACGCTCAAACTAAGGCAACGCTCAAACTAAGGCAACCCTCAACAAATGCAACACCTCAAACGAAGGCAACACCTCAAACGAAGGCAACACCTCAAACTGAGGCAACAGTCAAACTAAGGCAACACCTCAAACTAAGGCAACAGTCAAACTAAGGCAACACCTCAAACTGAGGCAACAGTCAAACTAAGGCAACACCTCAAACTAAGGCAACACCTCAAACTGAGGCAACAGTCAAACTAAGGCAACACCTCAAACTGAGGCAACAGTCAAACTAAGGCAACACCTCAAACTAAGGCAACACCTCAAACGAAGGCAACACCTCAAACTAAGGCAACACATCAAACTAAGGCAGCACCTCAAACTAAGGCAACGCTCAAACTAAGGCAACGCTCAAACTAAGGCAACCCTCAACAAAGGCAACACCTCAAACTTAGGCAACACCTCAAACTTAGGCAACACCTCAAACTGAGGCAACAGTCAAACTAAGGCAACACCTCAAACTAAGGCAACACGTCAAACGAAAGCAACACCTCAAACGAAGGCAACACCACAAAAGAAGGCAACAACTCAAACTCAGGCAACACCACAAACTAAGGCAACACCTCAAACTAAGGCAACACATCAAACTAAGGCAACACCTCAAACTAAGGCAACCGTCAAACAAATGCAACACCTCAAACGAAGGCAACACCTCAAGCGAAGGCAACACCTCAAACGAAGGCAACACCTCAAGCTAAGGCAACACCTCAAACTAAGGCAACACCTCAAACTAAGGAAACACTTCAAACTTAGTCAACAGTCAAACTAAGGCAACACCTCAAACTCAGGCAACAGTCAAACTAAGGGAACCGCCAAACAAATGCAACACCTCAAACTAATGCAACACCTCAAACTAAGGCAAAACCTCAATCTAAGGCAAATCCTCAAACTAAGGCAAAACCTCAAACTAAGGCAACACTCAAACTTCTACAACACTCAAACTAAGGCAACTCTCAATCAAAGGAAACCCTCAATCAAAGGAAGCCCTCAATCAAAGGCAACCCTCAAACTAAGGCAACACCTCAAACTAAGGCAACACGTCAAACTGAGGCAACACCTCAAACTAAGGCAACACCTCAAACTAAGGCAGCCGTCAAATAAAGGCATCACCTCAAATTAAGGCAACACATCAAACTAAGGCAACACATCAAACTAAGGCAACACATCAAACGAAGACAACACATCAAACTAAGGCAACACATCAAACTAAGGCAACACAGCAAACTAAGTCAACCCTCCAACTAATGCCATACCTCAAACTAATGCAGTACCTCAAACTAATGCAACACCTCAAACTAAGGCAACACCTCAAACTAAGGCAACACCTCAAACTAAGGCAACACCTCAAAATAGGCTCCCATCAAAGTAAGCAACATCTCAAACTAAGGCAATCCTCAATCTAAGGCAAACCTCAGACTGAGGCAGCAGTCAATACAAGGCAACTCTCAATTTAAGACAACCCTCAAACGAATGCAACACCTGAAACTAAGGCAACCCATAAACGAAGGCAATTCCTCAAACTAAGGCAATTCCTCAAACTAAGGCAACCCTCAAACTAAGGCAACCCTCAAACTAATGCAACCCTCAAACGAACGCAACCCTCAAACTAACGCAACCCTCAAACTAAGGCAACCCTCAAACTAAGGCAACGCTCAAACTAAGGCAATGTTCAAACTAAGGCAACCCTCAACAAAGGCAACCCCTCAAACAAAGGCAACCCCTCAAACAAAGGCAACCCCTCAAACAAAGGCAACCCTCAAACTAAGGGAACCCTCAAACTAAGGCAACACCTCAGACTAAGGCAACACCTCAAACTAAGGCAGCCCAAAGACGAAGGCAACGCCTCAAACGTAGGCAACGCCTCAAACTGAGGCAACGCCTCAAACTGAGGCAGCGCCTCAATCTAATGCAACGCCTCAATCTCAGGCAACTCTTAAAATATGGCAATGCTCAAACTAATGCAGACCCTCAAACTAATGCAGCCCCTCAAACTAAGGCAACCATTAAACTTAGGCACCCCTCAAACTAATGCAATACCTCAAACTAATGCAACACCTCAAACTAAGTCAACACCTCAAACTGAGGCAACACCGCAAACAAAGGCAACACCTCAAAATAGGCCAACAACTCAAACAAAGGCTCCCATCAAACTAAGCAATATCTCAAACCAAGGCAATCCTCAATCTAAGCCAAACCTCAGACTGAGGCAGCAGTCAATACAAGGCAACTCTCAATTTAAGACAACCCTCGAACTAATGCAACACCTGAAACTAAGGCAACCCATAAACGAAGGCAATTCCTCAAACTAAGGCAATTCCTCAAACTAAGGCAACCCTCAAACTAACGCAATCCTCAAACGAACGCAACCCTCAAACTAACGCAACCCTCAAACTAAGGCAACCCTCAAACTAAGGCAACGCTCAAACTAAGGCAACGCTCAAACTAAGGCAACCCTCAACAAAGGCAACACCTCAAACGAAGGCAACACCTCAAACGAAGGCAACACCTCAAACTGAGGCAACAGTCAAACTATGGCAACACCTCAAACTAAGGCAACAGTCAAACTAAGGCAACACCTCAAACTGAGGCAACAGTCAAACTAAGGCAACACCTCAAACTAAGGCAACACCTCAAACTGAGACAACAGTCAAACTAAGGCAACACCTCAAACTGAGGCAACAGTCAAACTAAGGCAACACCTCAAACTAAGGCAACACCTCAAACGAAGGCAACACCTCAAACTAAGGCAACACATCAAACTAAGGCAGCACCTCAAACTAAGGCAACGCTCAAACTAAGGCAACGCTCAAACTGAGGCAACCCTCAACAAAGGCAACACCTCAAACTTAGGCAACACCTCAAACTTAGGCAACACCTCAAACTGAGGCAACAGTCAAACTAAGGCAACACCTCAAACTAAGGCAACACCTCAAACGAAAGCAACACCTCAAAGGAAGGCAACACCTCAAACGAAGGCAACACCTCAAACTCAGGCAACACCTCAAACTAAGGCAACACCTCAAACTAAGGCAACACATCAAACTAAGGCAACACCTCAAACTAAGGCAACCGTCAAACAAATGCAACACCACAAGCGAAGGCAACACCTCAAACGAAGGCAACACCTCAAGCTAAGGCAGCACCTCAAACTAAGGCAACACCTCAAACTAAGGAAACACTTCAAACTTAGGCAACAGTCAAACTAAGGCAACACCTCAAACTCAGGCAACAGTCAAACTAAGGGAACCGCCAAACTAATGCAACACCTCAAACTAATGCAACACCTCAAACTAAGGCAAAACCTCAAACTAAGGCAACCCTCAAACTTCTGCAACCCTCAAACTAAGGCAACTCTCAATCAAAGGAAACCCTCAATCAAAGGAAGCCCTCAATCAAAGGCAACCCTCAAACAAAGGCAACACCTCAAACTAAGGCAACACCTCAAACTAAGGCAACACCTCAAACTGAGGCAACACCTCAAACTAAGGCAACACCTCAAACTAAGGCAGCCGTCAAATAAAGGCATCACCTCAAATTAAGGCAACACATCAAACTAAGGCAACACATCAAACTAAGGCAACACATCAAACGAAGACAACACATCAAACTAAGGCAACACATCAAACTAAGGCAACACAGCAAACTAAGGCAACACAGCAAACTAAGTCAACCCTCCAACTAATGCCATACCTCAAACAAATGCAGTACCTCAAACTAATGCAACACCTCAAACTAAGGCAACACCTCAAACTAAGGCAACACCTCAAACTAAGGCAACACCTCAAAATAGGCTCCCATCAAACTAAGCAATATCTCAAACTAAGGCAATCCTCAATCTAAGGCAAACCTCAGACTGAGGCAGCAGTCAATACAAGGCAACTCTCAATTTAAGACAACCCTCAAACGAAAGCAACACCTGAAACTAAGGCAACACATAAACGAAGGCAATTCCTCAAACTAAGGCAATTCCTCAAACTAAGGCACCCCTCAAACTAAGGCAACCCTCAAACTAATGCAACCCTCAAACTAAGGCAACCCTCAAACTAAGGCAACCCTCAAAATAAGGCAACGCTCAAACTAAGGCAACGCTCAAACTAAGGCAACCCTCAACAAAGGCAACCCTCAACAAAGGCAACCCCTCAAACAAAGGCAACCCCTCAAACAAAGGCATCCCCTCAAACAAAGGCAACCCTCAAACTAAGGGAACCCTCAAACTAAGGCAACACCTCAGACTAAGGCAACACCTCAAACTAAGGCAGCCCAAAGACTAAGGCAACGCCTCAAACGTAGGCAACGCCTCAAACTGAGGCAACGCCTGAAACTGAGGCAGCGCCTCAATCTAAGGCAACGCCTCAATCGAAGGCAACCCTTAAAATATGGCAATGCTCAAACTAATGCAGACCCTCAAACTAATGCAGCCCCTCAAACTAAGGCAACCATCAAACTTCGGCACCCCTCAACCTAATGCAACACCTCAATCTAAGGCAACCCTTAAAATATGGCAGCGCTCAAACTAATGCAGACCCTCAAACTAATGCAGACCCTGAAACTAAGGCAACCCTCAAGCTGAGGCAACCCTTAAGGCTTTTAGTTTTGGTGACTGCAGCTTTGACAGTCGCGAAGGTGCGAGAGCGAGCTTGCAGCTGGGAAGTCAATTTCAGTGGAAGTTTAAAAGTTAATTCTCTTTTGTTTTCGGAGGACCAGGGGACAGCTGGGTAAGTAAAAACTATATATTTCGGTGGTGGCTGTACCCGAGACAGTACACATGTGGTGTCTCCCACCCTCCCTCCTCCTGTAACCAAAAAAAAGGACTCTTGTTTTGATAAGGTTAGCTTTTTATTTAAGAAGTTCTGTCCGTTGGATTGCTATCCGAACAAGTTTTGACATTTTTTTTTGCTTTTTCAGTAGATTTGTTGGGAATTTAGAATAGAGGGACAGGAAGTTAAGGCAGTTGCATGTTCCTTCTGCAGAATGTGGTAGTTAAGGGTCGCCAAGAGTGTCCCTGCTGACTGCATCTGCGGGAAGTGCACCCAACTCCAGCTCCTCGAGAACCGCGTTTGGGAACTGGAGATGGAGCTGGATGAACTTCGGATCATTCGGGAGGCGGAGGGGGTTATTGAGAGGAGTTATGGGGAGGGAGTCACACCTCAGGTAAAAGAAGTAGGTAGATGGGTTACCGTCATGCGAAGGAGTGGGAACCAGCAGGCAGTGCAGGGATCCCCTGTGGCCGTTTCCTTCAACCACAGGTATCCCGTTTTGGATACTGTTGCGGGGGACGACTTCCCAGGAGTAAGCAATGGGGTACAGGTCTCTTTCACAGAGTCTGTCCCTGTTGCTCAGAAGGGAAGAGGGAAGAGGAGCAGAGCATTAGTCATTGGGGACTCCATAGTTAGGGGAACAGATAGGAGGTTCTGTGGGAACGAGAGAGACTCACGGTTGGTATGTTGCATCCCAGGTGCCAGGGTTCGTGATGTTTCGGATCGTGTTTTTGGGATCCTCAGGGGGGAGGGGGAGCAGCCCCAAGACGTGGTCCACATTGGCACCAATGACATAGGTAGGAAGAGAGATGGGGATTTAAGACAGAAATTCTGGGAGCTCGGGTGGAAGCTTAGAGTGAGAACAAACAGAGTTGTTATCTCTGGGTTGTTGCCCGTGCCACGTGATAGCGAAGCAAGGAATAGGGAGAGAGAGGAGTTGAATCCTGCAGGGATGGTGCAGGAGGGAGGGTTTTGGTTTCCTGGATAATTGGGGATCTTTCTGGGGTAGGTGGGACCTCTACAAACAGGATGGTCTTCACCTGAACCAGAGGGGTACCAATATCCTGGGGGGGGGAGATTTGGTAGTGCTCTTCGGGGGGGTTTAAACTAAATCAGCAGGGGAATGGGAACCGAAAATGTAGTGTCAGTGTACAGGATGTTGAGAGTAGTGAGGTCAGGGATAAGGTTACAAGGACGCAAGAGGGCACTGGCAAGCAAGAACCTGGTTTAAAGTGTGTCTATGTCAATGCCGGGAGCATCCGGAATAAGGTGGGTGAGCTTGCAGTATGGGTTGTTACCTGGGATCTCGATGTGGAGGCCATTTCGGAGACATGGGTCGAGCAGGGGAAGGAATGGATGTTGCAGGTTCCGGGATTTAGATGTTTCAGTAAGAACAGAGAAGATGGTAAAAGAGGGGTGGGGGGTGGGGTGTGGCATTGTTAATCAAGGAGAGTAGAACAGCGACAGAAAGGACGTTTGAGGACTCGTCTACTGAGGTAGTATGGGCCGAGGTTAGAAACAGGAGAGGTGAGGTCACCCTGTTGGGAGTCTTTTATAGACCTCCAAATAGTTCCAGAGATGTAGAGGAAAGGATAACGAAGATGATTCTCGACAGGGGCGAGAGTAACAGGGCAGGGGAACTTTAACTTTCCAAATATTGACTGGAAATACTATAGTTCGAGTACTTTAGATGGGTCTGTTTTTGTCCAGTGTGTGCAGGAGGGTTTTCTGACACAGTATGTAGACAGGCCAACCAGGGGCGATGCCACATTGGATTTGGTCCTGGGTAATGAACCCGGCCAGGTGTTAGATTTAGATGTTGGTGAGCACTTTGGTGATCGTGATTACAATTCGGTTAGGTTTACCTTAGCGATGGGAAGGGACAGGTATATACCGCAGGGCAAGAATTATAACTGGGGGAAAGGAAATTATGATGCGATCAGGCAAGATTTAGGATGCGTAGGATGGGGAAGGAAACTGCAGGGGATGGGAACAATCGAAATGTGGAGCTTATTCAAGGAGCAGCGACTGCGTGTCCTTGATAAGTATGTAAATGTGAGGCAGGGAGGAAGTTGTCGAGCGAGGGAGCCATGGTTTACTAAAGAGTGAAACGCTTGTCAAGAAGAAGAAAGCTTATGTTAGGATGAGACGTGAAGGCTCAGTTAGGGCGCTTGAGAGTGACAAGCCAGCCAGGAAGGATCTAAAGGGAGAGCTAAGAAGAGCAAGGAGAGGACACGAAAAGTCATTGGCGGATAGGATCATGGAAAACCCTAAGGCTTTCTTTAGGTACATCAGGAATAAAAGAATGACTGGAGTTAGATTAGGGCCAATCAAGGATAGTAGTGGGAAGTTGTGTGTGAAATCAGAGGAGGTCGGGGAAGCGTTAAATGAATATTTTGCGTCAGCATTTACAGTAGAGAAAGGAAATGTTGTCGAGGAGAATACTGAGATTCAGGCTACTAGGTTAGATGGGATTGAGGTTCACAAGGAGGAGGTGTTATCAATTTTGGAAAGTGTGAAAATAGATAAGTCCCCTGGGCCAGATGGGACTTATCCTCGGATTCTCTGGGAAGCCAGGGAGGAGATTGCAGAGCCTTTGTCCTCTATCTTTATGTCGTCATTGTCGACAGGAATCGTGCCGGAAGACTGGAGGATAGCAAATGTTGTCCCCTTGTTCAAGAAGGGGAGCAGAGACAGCCCTGGTCATTATAGACTTGTGAGCCTTACTTCGGTTGTGGGTAAATTGTTGGAAAAGGTTATAAGAGACAGGATTTATAATCATCTTGAAAAGAATAAGTTCATTAGCGATAGTCAGCACGGTTTTGTGACGGGTAGGTCGTGCCTCACAAACCTTATTGAGTTTTTCGAGAAGGTGACGAAACAGGTGGATGAGGGTAAAGCAGTGGATGTGGTGTATATGGATTTCAGTAAGGCATTTGATAAGGTTCCCCACGGTAGGCTATTGCTGAAAATACGGAAGTATGGGGTTGAAGGTGATTTAGAGCTTTGGATCAGAAATTGGCTCGCTGAAAGAAGACAGAGGGTGGTGGTTGATGGCAAATGTTCATCCTGGAGTTTAGTTACTAGTGGTGTCCCACAAGGATCTGTTTTGGGGCCACTGCTGTTTGTCATTTTTAGAAATGACCTGGAAGAGGGTGTGGAAGGGTGGGTTAGTAAATTTGCGGATGACACTAAAGTCGCTGGACTTGTGGATAGTGCCGAAGGGTGTTGTAGGGTACAGAGAGACATAGATAGGCTGCAGAGCTGGGCTGAGAGATGGCAAATGGAGCTAAATGCGGAAAAGTGCGAGGTGATTCACTTTGGAAGGAGTAACAGGAATGCAGAGTACTGGGCTAATGGGAAGATTCTTGGTAGTGTAGATGAACAGAGAGATCTTGGTGTCCAGGTGCTTAAATCCCTGAAGGTTGCTACCCAGGTTAATAGGGCTGTAAAGAAGGCATACGGTGTGTTAGATTTTATTGGTTTGGGGATCGAGTTTCGGAGCCACGAGGTCATGCTGCAGCTGTCCAAAACTCTGGTGAGACCGCACCTGGAGTATTGCGTGCAGTTCTGGTCACCGCATTATAGGAAGGATGTGGAAGCTTTGGAAAGTGTGCAGAGGAGATTTACTAGGATGTTTCCTGGTATGGAGGGAGGGTCTAACGAGGAAAGGCTGAGGGACTTGAGGTTGTTTTCGTTAGAGAGAAGGAGGAGAGACAGAGAGAGAGAGAGAGACACAGAGAGAGAGAAATCTCTTTGCACTGTTTGTGAACTCCCCTGTTCGATCCTTTTTATGTGCAAAGGAGCAGATCTCCCATTTGTCACAGTTTTCTCCATTCACTTCATCTACAAATATTTCATCGTAATTTTATGCTTCAATCTAATGGCTCTGTACTAAAGAGTGCGCAGGAACTCAGGGACCTGGAGGTACATGTGCATCGATTATTGAAGGAGGCAGGACATATTGAGAGAGTGGTTAGTAAAACAGTTGGGATTGGGAGCTTGGGTTTCATAATTAGAGGCATTGAGTGCAAAAGCAGGGAAATTATGCTGAACCTTTATACAACTCTGGTTAGGCCCCAACTGGAGGATTATGTCCAGTTCTGGTCACCACACTTTAGGAAGGAGGTGAGTGTCCTTGAGAGGGTGCAGAGGAGATTTACCAGAATGGTTCCAGTGATGAGGGATTTCAGTTACAAGGTCAGGTTGCCAAAGGCAACACTCCAAACTCAAAGGCAACACTCCAAACCCAAAGGCAACACTCCAGAGCCAAAGGCAACACTCCAAACCCAAAGGCAACACTCCAAACCCAAAGGCAACACTCCAAACCTAAAGGCAACACTCCAAACCCAAAGGCAACACTCCAAACCCAAATGCAACACTCCAAACCCAAAGGCAACACTACAAACCCAAAGGCAACACTCCAGAGCCAAAGGCAACACTCCAGAGCCAAAGACAGCACTCCAAACACAAAGGCAACACTACACAACCAAAGACAACACTCCAATGCCAAAGGCAACACTCCAAACCCAAAGGCAACACTCCAAACCCAAAGGCAACACTCCAAACCAAAGGCAACCCTCCATACACTGTGAAACCCGCATACACACCTGGCAGGATCCTGATACACAGTGAAACCCCCCTCACACCTGGCAGGATCCTGATACACTGTGAAACCCCCAAACACACCTGGCAGGATCCTGATACAAAGTGAAACCCGCCTCACACCTGGCAGGATCCTGATACACTGTAAAAACCCCATACACACCTGGCAGGATCCTGATACACAGTGAAACCCCCCTCACTCCTGGCAGGATCCTGATACACAGTGAAAACCCCCCTCACATCTGGCAGGATCCTGATACACAGTGAAACCCCCCTCATACCTGGCAGGATCCTGATACACAGTGAAACCCCCCTCAAACCTGGCAGGATCCTGATCCATTGTGAACACCCCATACACACCTGGCAGGAACCTGATACACTGTGAAACCCCCATGTACACCTGGCAGGATCCAGATCCACTGTGAACACCCCATACACACCTGGCAGGATCCTGATACACTGTGAAACCCCACTCACACCTGGCAGGATCCTGATACGCTGTGAAACCCCCATACACACCTGGAAGGACACTGATAAACTGTGAAAACCCAATTCACACCTGGCAGGAACCTGATACACTGAGAAACCCCCATACACACCTGGCAGGATCCTGATACACTGTGAAAACCCAATTCATAACTGGCAGGATCCTGATACACTGTGAAACCCCCAAACACACCTGGCAGGATCCTGATACACTGTGAAACCCCACTCACACCTGGCAGGATTCTGATACACTGTGAAACGCCCACACACACCTGGCAGGATCCTGATACACTGTGAAACCCCACTCACACCTGGCAGGATTCCGATACACTGTGAAACCCCCATACACACCTGGCAGGATTCTGATACACTGTGAAACCCCCATGGACATCTGGCAGGATCCTGATACACTGTGAAACCCCACTCACACCTGGCAGGATTCTGATACACTGTGAAACGCCCATACACACCTGGCAGGATCCTGATACACTGTGAAACCCCACTCACACCTGGCAGGATTCTGATACACTGTGAAACGCCCACACACACCTGGCAGGATCCTGATACACTGTGAAACCCCACTCACACCTGGCAGGATTCCGATACACCGTGAAACCCCCATACACACCTGGCAGGATTCTGATACACTGTGAAACCCCCCATGGACATCTGGCAGGATCCTGATACACTGTGAAACCCCACTCACACCTGGCAGGATTCTGATACACTGTGAAACGCCCATACACACCTGGCAGGATCCTGATACACTGTGAAACCCCACTCACACCTGGCAGGATTCTGATACACTGTGAAATCACAGACACACCTGGCAGGATCCTGATACACTGTGAAACCCCCTACACACCCGGCGGGATCCTGATACACCGTGAAAACCCATACAGAACTGGCAGGAACCTGATCCACTGCGAAACACCACTCACACCTGGCAGCATCCTGAAACACTGTGAAACCCCCATACACTCCTGGCAGGATCCTGATACACTGTGAAACCCCAGACACATCTGGAAGGATCCTGATGCACTGTGAAATCCTCATACACACCTGGCAGGATCCTGATAAACCGTGAAAACCCCATTCACACCTGGAAGGATCCTGATAAACTGTGAAACCTCCATACACACCTGGCAGGATCCTGATCAACTGTGAAACCCCCATACACACCTGGCAGGATCCTGATCAACTGTGAAACCCCCATACACACCTGGCAGGATCCTGATAAACTGTGAAAACCCCAGGCACTCCTGGCAGATCCTGATATAGTGAGAAAACCCCATACACACCTGGCAGGATCCTGATACTCTGTGAAACCCCCTGACACACCTGGCAGGATCCTGATATATTGTGAAAACACCGTTCATACTTGGCAGGAACCTGACTCTGTGAAACCCCGGACACGTCTGGCAGGATCCTGATATATTGTGAAAACCCCGTACACACCTGCCAGGATCCTGATCCTCTGTGAAACCCCGTGCACATCTGGCAGGATCCTGATATATTGTGAAAACCCCATGCACACCTGGCAGGATCCTGATCCTCTGTGAAACCCCGTACACATCTGGCACGATCCTGATATATTGTGAAAACCCCGCACACACCTGGCAGGATCCTGATCCTCTGTGAAACCCCGCTCACATCTGGCAGGATCCTGATCCACTTTGAAAACCCCATACACACCTGGCAGGATCCTGATACTCTGTGAAACCCCCTGACACACCCGGCAGGATCCTGATATATTGTGAAAACCCCGTACATACCTGGCATGATCCTGATCCTCTGTGAAACCCCGTACACATCTGGCAGGATTCTGATATATTGTGAAAACCCCGTACACACCTGGCCGGATCGTGATCCTCTGTGAAACCCCGTACACACCTGGCAGGATCCTGATCCACTGTGAAAAGCCCATACACACCTGGCAGGATCCTGATAAACTGTGAAACACCCATACACACCTGGCAGGATCCTGACAAACTGTGAAACCCCCATACACACCTGGCAGGTTCCTGATGCACAGTGAAACCCCATTCACATCATTCAGTATCATGATACACTGTGAAAACCACATACACACCTGGCAGAATCCTGATCCACTGTGAAAACCCCATACACACCTGGCAGGATCCAGATACACCGTGAAAACCCCATACACACCTGGCAGAATCCTGATCCACTGTGAAAACCCCATACACACCTGGCAGGATCCTGATACACTATGAAAACCCCATACACACCTGACAGGATTCTGATAAACAATGAAACCCCCATACACACCTGGCAAGATCCTGATAAACTATGAAACCCCCATACACACCTGGCTGGATCCTGATACACTGTGAAAACCCCATACACACCTGGCAGGATCCTGATAAAATAGGAAACCCGTGTACACACCTGGCAGGACACTGATACACTTTGAAAACCCCATACACACTTGGCAGGATCCTGATAAACTGTGAAACCCCCATACACAACTGGCAGGATACTGCTAAACTGTGAAAACCCCATACACACCTGGCAGGATCCTTATCATCTGTGAAACACCCATGCACACCTGCAGGATCCTGACAAACTGTGAAAACCCATAGACACCTGGCAGGATCCTGATAAATTGTGAAATACCCATACACACCTGGCAGGATCCTGATAAACTATGAAAACCCCTACACACCTGGCAAGATCCTGATAAACTATGAAACCCCCTACACACCTGGCTGGATCCTGATACACTGTGAAAACCCCATACACACCTGGCAGGATCCTGATAAAATAGGAAACCCGTGTACACACCTGGCAGGACACTGATACACTTTGAAAACCCCATACACACTTGGCAGGATCCTGATAAACTGTGAAACCCCCATACACAACTGGCAGGATACTGCTAAACTGTGAAAACCCCATACACACCTGGCAGGATCCTTATCAACTGTGAAACACCCATGCACACCTGCAGGATCCTGACAAACTGTGAAAACCCATAGACACCTGGCAGGATCCTGATAAATTGTGAAATACCCATACACACCTGGCAGGATCCTGATAAACTATGAAAACACCATACACACCTGGCAGGATCCTGATAAACTGTGAAACCCCCATACAGACCTGGCAGGATCCTGATAAACTGCGAAAACCCCATACTCAACAGGCAGGACCCTGATACACTGTGAAAACCCCATACTCACCTGGCAGGACCCTGATACACTGTGAAACACCCATACACACCTGCCAGGACCCTGATACACTATGAAACCCCCAAACACACCTGGCAGGATCCTGATAAACTATGAAACCCCCATACATACCTGGCAGTATCCTGATACACTGTGAAAACCCCATGCACACCTGGCAGGATCCTGATAATCTATGAAACCCGTATACACACCTGGCAGGACCCTGATACACTGTGAAAACCCCATACACACCTGGCAGGATCCTGATCCACTGTGAAAAACCCATACACACCTGGCAGGATCCTTATACACTGTGAAAACCCCATACACACCTGGCAGGATCCTGATAAACTATGAAACCCCCATACACACCTGGCAGGATCCTGATAAACTGTGAAAACCCCAGACACACCTGGCAGGATCCTGATAAACTGTGAGAAACCCATACACACCTGGCAGGATCCTGATAAACTGTGTAACCCCCATGCACACCTGGCAGGATCCTGATAAACTGTGAAAACCCATACACACCTAGCAGGATCCTGATAAACAGTGAAATCCCCATACAAACCTGGTAGGATCCTGATAAACTGTGAAAACCCCATCCACACCTGGCAGTATCCTGATAAACTGTGAAACCCCCATACTCACCTGGCAGGACCCTGATACACTGTGAAACCCCCATACACAACTGGCAGGATCCTGATACACTGTGAAACCCCCATACACACCTGGCAGGATCCTGCTAAACTGTAAAAACCCCATACACACCTGGCAGGATCCTGATCCACCGTGAAAACCCCGTACACACCTGGCAGGATCCTGATACACTGTGAAAACCCCATACACACCTGGTAGGATCCTGATCCACTGTGAAAACCACATACACACCTGGCAGGATCCTGATACACTGTGAAAAACCCACACTAAACTTGTACTTTCCTGATAAACTATGAAAACCCCAAACACACCTGGCAGGATCCTGATACACTGTGAAACACCCATACACACCCGGCAGGACCCTGATACACTGTGAAAACCCCAAACACACCTGGCAGGATCCTGATAAACTGTGAAACCCCCATACACACCTGGAAGGATCCTGCTAAACTGTGAAAATCCCATACACACCTGGCAGGATCCTGATCCACTGTGAAAACCCCATACACACCTGCCATGATCCTGCTACACTGTGAAAACCCCATACACACCTGGCAGGACCCTGATCCACTGTGAAAACCCCATACACACCTGGCAGGCTCCTGATACACTGTGAAAACCCCATACACACCTGGCAGGATCCTGATGCACTATGAAACCCCCATACACACCTGGCAGGATTCTGATAAACTATGAAACACCCATACATAACTGGCAGGATCCTGATACACTGTGAAAACCCCATACACACCTGGCAGGATCCTGATAAACTATGAAACCCGTATACACACCGGGCAGGACCCTGAGACACTGTGAAAACCCTATGCACACCTGGCAGGATCATGAAACACTGTGAAAACCCCATACAAATCTGGCAGGATCCTGATAGACTGAGAAAACCCCATATACACCTGGCAGGATCCTGATAAACTATGAAACCCCCATACACACCTGGCAGAATCCTGATAAACTATGAAACCCCCATACACACCTGGCAGGATCCTGATACACTGTGATAACCCCATACACACCTGGCAGGATCCTGATAAACTATGAAACCCGTATACACACCGGGCAGGACCCTGATACACTGTGAAAACCCCATGCACACCTGGCAGGATCCTGATAAACTGTGAAACCCCATACACACCTGGCAGGATCCTGCGAAACTGTGAAAAACCCATACACACCTGGCAGGATCCTGATCCAATGTGAAAACCCCATACACACCTGGCAGGATCCTGATAGACTGCGAAAACCCCATACACACCTGGCAGAATCCTGATAAACTATGAAACCCCCATACACACCTGGCAGGATCCTGATAAACTGTGAAAACCCCATACACACCTGGCAGGATCCTGATCCACTGTGAAAAACCCATACACACCTGGCAGGATCCTTATACACTGTGAAAACCCCATACACACCTGGCAGGATCCTGATAAACTATGAAACCCCCATACACACCTGGCAGGATCCTGATAAACTGTGAAAACCCCAGACACACCTGGCAGGATCCTGATAAACTGTGAGAAACCCATACACACCTGGCAGGATCCTGATAAACTGTGTAACCCCCATGCACACCTGGCAGGATCCTGATAAACTGTGAAAACCCATACACACCTAGCAGGATCCTGATAAACAGTGAAATCCCCATACAAACCTGGCAGGATCCTGATAAACTGTGAAAACCCCATCCACACCTGGAAGTATCCTGATAAACTGTGAAACCCCCATACTCACCTGGCAGGACCCTGATACACTGTGAAACCCCCATACACAACTGGCAGGATCCTGATACACTGTGAAACCCCCATACACACCTGGCAGGATCCTGCTAAACTGTAAAAACCCCATACACACCTGGCAGGATCCTGATCCACCGTGAAAACCCCGTACACACCTGGCAGGATCCTGATACACTGTGAAAACCCCATACACACCTGGCAGGATCCTGATCCACTGTGAAAACCACATACACACCTGGCAGGATCCTGATACACTGTGAAAAACCCATACTAAACTTGCACTTTCCTGATAAACTATGAAAACCCCAAACACACCTGGCAGGATCCTGATACACTGTGAAACACCCATACACACCTGGCAGGACCCTGATACACTGTGAAAACCCCAAACACACCTGGCAGGATCCTGATAAACTGTGAAACCCCCATACACACCTGGCAGGATCCTGCTAAACTGTGAAAATCCCATACACACCTGGCAGGATCCTGATCCACTGTGAAAACCCCATACACACCTGCCATGATCCTGATACACTGTGAAAACCCCATACACACCTGGCAGGACCCTGATCCACTGTGAAAACCCCATACACACCTGGCAGGATCCTGATACACTGTGAAAACCCCATACACACCTGGCTGGATCCTGATACACTATGAAACCCCCATACACACCTGGCAGGATCCTGATAAACTATGAAACCCCCATACATAACTGGCAGGATCCTGATACACTATGAAAACCCCATACACACCTGGCAGGATCCTGATAAACTATGAAACCCGTATACACACCGGGCAGGACCCTGATACACTGTGAAAACCCCATGCACACCTGGCAGGATCCTGATAAACTGTGAAACCCCCATACACACCTGGCAGGATACTGCGAAACTGTGAAAAACCCATACACACCTGGCAGGATCCTGATCCAATGTGAAAACCCCATACACACCTGGCAGGATCCTGATAGACTGAGAAAACCCCATACACACCTGGCAGGATCCTGATAAACTATGAAACCCCCATACACACCTGGCAGAATCCTGATAAACTATGAAACCCCCATACACACCTGGCAGGATCCTGATACACTGTGAAAACCCCATACACACCTGGCAGGATCCTGATAAACTATGAAACCTTCATACACACCTGGCAGTTTCCTGATAAAATATGATACCCCCATACACACCTGGCAGGATCCTGATAAACTGTGAAAACCCCATACACACCTGGCAGGACCCTGATCCACTGTGAAAAACCCGTACACACCTGGCAGGATCCTTATACACTGTGAAAACCCCATACACACCTGGCAGGATCCTGATAAACTATGAAACCCCCATACACACCTGGCAGGATCCTGATAAACTGTGAAAACCCCAGACACACCTGGCAGGATCCTGATAAACTGTGAGAAACCCATACACACCTGGCAGGATCCTGATAAACTGTGTAACCCCCATGCACACCTGGCAGGATCCTGATAAACTGTGAAAACCCATACACACCTAGCAGGATCCTGATAAACAGTGAAGTCCCCATACAAACCTGGCAGGATCCTGATAAACTGTGAAAACCCCATCCACACCTGGCAGTATCCTGATAAACTGTGAAACCCCCATACTCACCTGGCAGGACCCTGATACACTGTGAAACCCCCATACACAACTGGCAGGATCCTGATACACTGTGAAACCCCCATACACACCTGGCAGGATCCTGCTAAACTGTAAAAACCCCATACACATCTGGCAGGATCCTGATCCACCGTGAAAACCCCGTACACACCTGGCAGGATCCTGATACACTGTGAAAACCCCATACACACCTGGCAGGATCCTGATCCACTGTGAAAACCACATACACACCTGGCAGGATCCTGATACACTGTGAAAAACCCATACTAAACTTGCACTTTCCTGATAAACTATGAAACCCCCAAACACACCTGGCAGGATCCTGATAAACTATGAAACCCCCATGCACACCTGGCAGGATCCTGATAAACTGTGAAACCCCCATACACACCTGGCAGGATCCTGCGAAACTGTGAAAAACCCATACACACCTGGCAGGATCCTGATCCAATGTGAAAACCCCATACACACCTGGCAGGATCCTGATAGACTGCGAAAACCCCATACACACCTGGCAGGATCCTGATAAACTATGAAACCCCCATACACACCTGGCAGAATCCTGATAAACTATGAAACCCCCATACACACCTGGCAGGATCCTGATACACTGTGAAAACCCCATACACACCTGGCAGGATCCTGATAAACTATGAAACCTTCATACACACCTGGCAGTTTCCTGATAAAATATGATACCCCCATACACACCTGGCAGGATCCTGATAAACTGTGAAAACCCCATACACACCTGGCAGGATCCTGATCCACTGTGAAAAACCCATACACACCTGGCAGGATACTTATACACTGTGAAAACCCCATACACACCTGGCAGGATCCTGATAAACTATGAAACCCCCATACACACCTGGCAGGATCCTGATAAACTGTGAAAACCCCAGACACACCTGGCAGGATCCTGATAAACTGTGAGAAACCCATACACACCTGGCAGGATCCTGATAAACTGTGTAACCCCCATGCACACCTGGCAGGATCCTGATAAACTGTGAAAACCCATACACACCTAGCAGGATCCTGATAAACAGTGAAATCCCCATACAAACCTGGCAGGATCCTGATAAACTGTGAAAACACCATCCACACCTGGCAGTATCCTGATAAACTGTGAAACCCCCATACTCACCTGGCAGGACCCTGATACACTGTGAAACCCCCATACACAACTGGCAGGATCCTGATACACTGTGAAACCCCCATACACACCTGGCAGGATCCTGCTAAACTGTAAAAACCCCATACACACCTGGCAGGATCCTGATCCACCGTGAAAACCCCGTACACACCTGGCAGGATCCTGATCCACTGTGAAAACCACATACACACCTGGCAGGATCCTGATACACTGTGAAAAACCCATACTAAACTTGCACTTTCCTGATAAACTATGAAAACCCCAAACACACCTGGCAGGATCCTGATACACTGTGAAACACCCATACACACCTGGCAGGACCCTGATACACTGTGAAAACCCCAAACACACCTGGCAGGATCCTGATAAACTGTGAAACCCCCATACACACCTGGCAGGATCCTGCTAAACTGTGAAAATCCCATACACACCTGGCAGGATCCTGATCCACTGTGAAAACCCCATACACACCTGCTATGATCCTGATACACTGTGAAAACCCCATACACACCTGGCAGGACCCTGATCCACTGTGAAAACCCCATACACACCTGGCAGGATCCTGATACACTGTGAAAACCCCATACACACCTGGCAGGATCCTGATACACTATGAAACCCCCATACACACCTGGCAGGATCCTGATAAACTATGAGACCCCCATACATAACTGGCAGTATCCTGATACACTGTGAAAACCCCATACACACCTGGCAGGATCCTGATAAACTATGAAACCTTCATACACACCTGGCAGTTTCCTGATAAAATATGATACCCCCATACACACCTGGCAGGATCCTGATAAACTGTGAAAACCCCATACACACCTGGCAGGACCCTGATCCACTGTGAAAAACCCGTACACACCTGGCAGGATGCTTATACACTGTGAAAATCCCATACACACCTATCAGGATCCTGATAAACTATGAAACCCCCATACACACCTGGCAGGATCCTGATAAACTGTGAAAACCCCAGACACACCTGGCAGGATCCTGATAAACTGTGAGAAACCCATACACACCTGGCAGGATCCTGATAAACTGTGTAACCCCCATGCACACCTGGCAGGATCCTGATAAACTGTGAAAACCCATACACACCTGGCAGGATCCTGATAAACAGTGAAATCCCCATACAAACCTGGCAGGATCCTGATAAACTGTGAAAACCCCATCCACACCTGGCAGTATCCTGATAAACTGTGAAACCCCCATACTCACCTGGCAGGACCCTGATACACTGTGAAACACCCATACACAACTGGCAGGATCCTGATACACTGTGAAACCCCCATACACACCTGGCAGGATCCTGCTAAACTGTAAAAACCCCATACACACCTGGCAGGATCCTGATCCACCGTGAAAACCCCGTACACACCTGGCAGGATCCTGATACACTGTGAAAACCCCATACACACCTGGCAGGATCCTGATCCACTGTGAAAACCACATACACACCTGGCAGGATCCTGATACACTGTGAAAAACCCATACTAAACTTGCACTTTCCTGATAAACTATGAAACCCCCAAACACACCTGGCAGGATCCTGATAAACGATGAAACCCCCATACACACCTGGCAGGATCCTGATACACTGTGAAAACCCCATACACACCTGGCAGGATCCTGATAAACTATGAAACCCGTGTACACACCTGGCAGGATCCTGATACACTGTGAAAACCCCATACACACCAGGCAGGACATTGATCCACTGTGAAACCCCCAAACACACCTGGCAGGATCCTGATACACTGTGAAACCCCCATACACACCTGGCAGGATCCTGATCAACTGTGAAACCCCCATGCACACCTGGCAGGATCCTGATCCACTGTGAAAACCCCATAGACACCTGGCAGGATACTGATACACAGTGAAACCCAAATACACACCTGGCAGGATCCTGATACACTGTGGAACCCCCATACACAACTGGCAGGATCCTGACACACTGTGAAAACCCCATACGCACCTGGCAGGATCCTGATACACTGTGAAACTCCCATACATACCTGGCAGGATCCTGATACACTGTGAAAACCAAATACACACCTGGCAGGATCCTGATAAGCTGCGAAAACCCCAAACACACCTGGCAGGATCCTCAAAAACGATGAAACCCCCATACACACCTGGCAGGATCCTGATGAACTGTGAAAACCCCATACACACCTGGCAGGATCCTGATCCAATGTGAAAACCCCATACACACCTGGCAGGATCCTGATAGACTGCGAAAACCCCATACACACCTGGCAGGATCCTGATAAACTATGAAACCCCCATACACACCTGGCAGAATCCTGATAAACTATGAAACCCCCATACACACCTGGCAGGATCCTGATAAACTGTGAAAAACCCATACACACCTGGCAGGTTCCTGATCCAATGTGAAAACCCCATATACACCTGGCAGGATCCTGATAGACTGCGAAAACCCCATACACACCTGGCAGGATCCTGATAAACTATGAAACCCCCATACACAACTGGCAGAATCCTGATAAACTATGAAACCCCCATACACACCTGGCAGGATCCTGATAAACTGTGAAACCCCCATACACACCTGGCAGGATCCTGCGAAACTGTGAAAAACCCATACACACCTGGCAGGATCCTGATCCAATGTGAAAACCCGATACACACCTGGCAGGATCCTGATAGACTGCGAAAACCCCATACACACCTGGCAGAATCCTGATAAACTATGAAACCCCCATACACACCTGGCAGGATCCTGATAAACTGTGAAAACCCCATACACACCTGGCAGGATCCTGATCCACTGTGAAAAACCCATACACACCTGGCAGGATCCTTATACACTGTGAAAACCCCATACACACCTGGCAGGATCCTGATAAACTATGAAACCCCCATACACACCTGGCAGGATCCTGATAAACTGTGAAAACCCCAGACACACCTGGCAGGATCCTGATAAACTGTGAGAAACCCATACACACCTGGCAGGATCCTGATAAAATTGTGTAACCCCCATGCACACCTGGCAGGATCCTGATAAACTGTGAAAACCCATACACACCTAGCAGGATCCTGATAAACAGTGAAATCCCCATACAAACCTGGCAGGATCCTGATAAACTGTGAAAACCCCATCCACACCTGGAAGTATCCTGATAAACTGTGAAACCCCCATACTCACCTGGCAGGACCCTGATACACTGTGAAACCCCCATACACAACTGGCAGGATCCTGATACACTGTGAAACCCCCATACACACCTGGCAGGATCCTGCTAAACTGTAAAAACCCCATACACACCTGGCAGGATCCTGATCCACCGTGAAAACCCCGTACACACCTGGCAGGATCCTGATACACTGTGAAAACCCCATACACACCTGGCAGGATCCTGATCCACTGTGAAAACCACATACACACCTGGCAGGATCCTGATACACTGTGAAAAACCCATACTAAACTTGCACTTTCCTGATAAACTATGAAAACCCCAAACACACCTGGCAGGATCCTGATACACTGTGAAACACCCATACACACCTGGCAGGACCCTGATACACTGTGAAAACCCCAAACACACCTGGCAGGATCCTGATAAACTGTGAAACCCCCATACACACCTGGCAGGATCCTGCTAAACTGTGAAAATCCCATACACACCTGGCAGGATCCTGATCCACTGTGAAAACCCCATACACACCTGCCATGATCCTGATACACTGTGAAAACCCCATACACACCTGGCAGGACCCTGATCCACTGTGAAAACCCCATACACACCTGGCAGGATCCTGATACACTGTGAAAACCCCATACACACCTGGCTGGATCCTGATACACTATGAAACCCCCATACACACCTGGCAGGATCCTGATAAACTATGAAACCCCCATACATAACTGGCAGGATCCTGATACACTGTGAAAACCCCATACACACCTGGCAGGATCCTGATAAACTATGAAACCCGTATACACACCGGGCAGGACCCTGATACACTGTGAAAACCCCATGCACACCTGGCAGGATCCTGATAAACTGTGAAACCCCCATACACACCTGGCAGGATACTGCGAAACTGTGAAAAACCCATACACACCTGGCAGGATCCTGATCCAATGTGAAAACCCCATACACACCTGGCAGGATCCTGATAGACTGAGAAAACCCCATACACACCTGGCAGGATCCTGATAAACTATGAAACCCCCATACACACCTGGCAGAATCCTGATAAACTATGAAACCCCCATACACACCTGGCAGGATCCTGATACACTGTGAAAACCCCATACACACCTGGCAGGATCCTGATAAACTATGAAACCTTCATACACACCTGGCAGTTTCCTGATAAAATATGATACCCCCATACACACCTGGCAGGATCCTGATAAACTGTGAAAACCCCATACACACCTGGCAGGACCCTGATCCACTGTGAAAAACCCGTACACACCTGGCAGGATCCTTATACACTGTGAAAACCCCATACACACCTGGCAGGATCCTGATAAACTATGAAACCCCCATACACACCTGGCAGGATCCTGATAAACTGTGAAAACCCCAGACACACCTGGCAGGATCCTGATAAACTGTGAGAAACCCATACACACCTGGCAGGATCCTGATAAACTGTGTAACCCCCATGCACACCTGGCAGGATCCTGATAAACTGTGAAAACCCATACACACCTAGCAGGATCCTGATAAACAGTGAAGTCCCCATACAAACCTGGCAGGATCCTGATAAACTGTGAAAACCCCATCCACACCTGGCAGTATCCTGATAAACTGTGAAACCCCCATACTCACCTGGCAGGACCCTGATACACTGTGAAACCCCCATACACAACTGGCAGGATCCTGATACACTGTGAAACCCCCATACACACCTGGCAGGATCCTGCTAAACTGTAAAAACCCCATACACACCTGGCAGGATCCTGATCCACCGTGAAAACCCCGTACACACCTGGCAGGATCCTGATACACTGTGAAAACCCCATACACACCTGGCAGGATCCTGATCCACTGTGAAAACCACATACACACCTGGCAGGATCCTGATACACTGTGAAAAACCCATACTAAACTTGCACTTTCCTGATAAACTATGAAACCCCCAAACACACCTGGCAGGATCCTGATAAACTATGAAACCCCCATGCACACCTGGCAGGATCCTGATAAACTGTGAAACCCCCATACACACCTGGCAGGATCCTGCGAAACTGTGAAAAACCCATACACACCTGGCAGGATCCTGATCCAATGTGAAAACCCCATACACACCTGGCAGGATCCTGATAGACTGCGAAAACCCCATACACACCTGGCAGGATCCTGATAAACTATGAAACCCCCATACACACCTGGCAGAATCCTGATAAACTATGAAACCCGCATACACACCTGGCAGGATCCTGATACACTGTGAAAACCCCATACACACCTGGCAGGATCCTGATAAACTATGAAACCTTCATACACACCTGGCAGTTTCCTGATAAAATATGATACCCCCATACACACCTGGCAGGATCCTGATAAACTGTGAAAACCCCATACACACCTGGCAGGATCCTGATCCACTGTGAAAAACCCATACACACCTGGCAGGATACATATACACTGTGAAAACCCCATACACACCTGGCAGGATCCTGATAAACTATGAAACCCCCATACACACCTGGCAGGATCCTGATAAACTGTGAAAACCCCAGACACACCTGGCAGGATCCTGATAAACTGTGAGAAACCCATACACACCTGGCAGGATCCTGATAAACTGTGTAACCCCCATGCACACCTGGCAGGATCCTGATAAACTGTGAAAACCCATACACACCTAGCAGGATCCTGATAAACAGTGAAATCCCCATACAAACCTGGCAGGATCCTGATAAACTGTGAAAACACCATCCACACCTGGCAGTATCCTGATAAACTGTGAAACCCCCATACTCACCTGGCAGGACCCTGATACACTGTGAAACCCCCATACACAACTGGCAGGATCCTGATACACTGTGAAACCCCCATACACACCTGGCAGGATCCTGCTAAACTGTAAAAACCCCATACACACCTGGCAGGATCCTGATCCAACGTGAAAACCCCGTACACACCTGGCAGGATCCTGATCCACTGTGAAAACCACATACACACCTGGCAGGATCCTGATACACTGTGAAAAACCCATACTAAACTTGCACTTTCCTGATAAACTATGAAAACCCCAAACACACCTGGCAGGATCCTGATACACTGTGAAACACCCATACACACCTGGCAGGACCCTGATACACTGTGAAAACCCCAAACACACCTGGCAGGATCCTGATAAACTGTGAAACCCCCATACACACCTGGCAGGATCCTGCTAAACTGTGAAAATCCCATACACACCTGGCAGGATCCTGATCCACTGTGAAAACCCCATACACACCTGCTATGATCCTGATACACTGTGAAAACCCCATACACACCTGGCAGGACCCTGATCCACTGTGAAAACCCCATACACACCTGGCAGGATCCTGATACACTGTGAAAACCCCATACACACCTGGCAGGATCCTGATACACTATGAAACCCCCATACACACCTGGCAGGATCCTGATAAACTATGAGACCCCCATACATAACTGGCAGTATCCTGATACACTGTGAAAACCCCATACACACCTGGCAGGATCCTGATAAAATATGAAACCCGTATACACACCGGGCAGGACCCTGATACACTGTGAAAACCCCATGCACACCTGGCAGGATCATGATAAACTGTGAAACCCCCATACACACCTGGCAGGATCCTGCAAAACTGTGAAAAGCCCATACACACCTGGCAGGATCCTGATCCAATGTGAAAACCCCATACACACCTGGCAGGATCCTGATAGACTGAGAAAACCCCATACACACCTGGCAGGATCCTGATAAACTATGAAACCCCCATGCACACCTGGCAGAATCCTGATAAACTATGAAACCCCCATACACACCTGGCAGGATCCTGATACACTGTGAAAACCCCATACACACCTGGCAGGATCCTGATAAACTATGAAACCTTCATACACACCTGGCAGTTTCCTGATAAAATATGATACCCCCATACACACCTGGCAGGATCCTGATAAACTGTGAAAACCCCATACACACCTGGCAGGACCGTGATCCACTGTGAAAAACCCGTACACACCTGGCAGGATGCTTATACACTGTGAAAACCCCATACACACCTATCAGGATCCTGATAAACTATGAAACCCCCAAACACACCTGGCAGGATCCTGATAAACTGTGAAAACCCCAGACACACCTGGCAGGATCCTGATAAACTGTGAGAAACCCATACACACCTGGCAGGATCCTGATAAACTGTGTAACCCCCATGCACACCTGGCAGGATCCTGATAAACTGTGAAAACCCATACACACCTGGCAGGATCCTGATAAACAGTGAAATCCCCATACAAACCTGGCAGGATCCTGATAAACTGTGAAAACCCCATCCACACCTGGCAGTATCCTGATAAACTGTGAAACCCCCATACTCACCTGGCAGGACCCTGATACACTGTGAAACACCCATACACAACTGGCAGGATCCTGATACACTGTGAAACCCCCATACACACCTGGCAGGATCCTGCTAAACTGTAAAAACCCCATACACACCTGGCAGGATCCTGATCCACCGTGAAAACCCCGTACACACCTGGCAGGATCCTGATACACTGTGAAAACCCCATACACACCTGGCAGGATCCTGATCCACTGTGAAAACCACATACACACCTGGCAGGATCCTGATACACTTTGAAAAACCCATACTAAACTTGCACTTTCCTGATAAACTATGAAACCCCCAAACACACCTGGCAGGATCCTGATAAACGATGAAACCCCCATACACACCTGGCAGGATCCTGATACACTGTGAAAACCCCATACACACCTGGCAGGATCCTGATAAACTATGAAACCCGTGTACACACCTGGCAGGATCCTGATACACTGTGAAAACCCCATACACACCAGGCAGGACATTGATCCACTGTGAAACCCCCAAACACACCTGGCAGGATCCTGATACACTGTGAAACCCCCATACACACCTGGCAGGATCCTGATCAACTGTGAAACCCCCATGCACACCTGGCAGGATCCTGATCCACTGTGAAAACCCCATAGACACCTGGCAGGATACTGATACACAGTGAAACCCAAATACACACCTGGCAGGATCCTGATACACTGTGGAACCCCCATACACAACTGGCAGGATCCTGACACACTGTGAAAACCCCATACGCACCTGGCAGGATCCTGATACACTGTGAAACTCCCATACATACCTGGCAGGATCCTGATACACTGTGAAAACCAAATACACACCTGGCAGGATCCTGATAAGCTGCGAAAACCCCAAACACACCTGGCAGGATCCTCAAAAACGATGAAACCCCCATACACACCTGGCAGGATCCTGATAAACTGTGAAAACCCCATACACACCTGGCAGGATCCTGATCCAATGTGAAAACCCCATACACACCTGGCAGGATCCTGATAGACTGCGAAAACCCCATACACACCTGGCAGGATCCTGATAAACTATGAAACCCCCATACACACCTGGCAGAATCCTGATAAACTATGAAACCCCCATACACACCTGGCAGGATCCTGATACACTGTGAAAACCCCATACACACCTGGCAGGATCCTGATAAACTATGAAACCTTCATACACACCTGGCAGTTTCCTGATAAAATATGATACCCCCATACACACCTGGCAGTATCCTGATAAACTCTGAAAACCCCATACACACCTGGCAGGATCCTGATCCACTGTGAAAAACCCATACACACCTGGCAGGATCCTTATACACTGTGAAAACCCCATACACACCTGGCAGGATCCTGATAAACTATGAAACCCCCATACACACCTGGCAGGATCCTGATAAACTGTGAAAACCCCAGACACACCTGGCAGGATCCTGATAAACTGTGAGAAACCCATACACACCTGGCAGGATCCTGATAAACTGTGTAACCCCCATGCACACCTGGCAGGATCCTGATATACTGTGAAAACCCATACACACCTAGCAGGATCCTGATAAACAGTGAAATCCCCATACAAACCTGGCAGGATCCTGATAAACTGTGAAAACCCCATCCACACCTGGCATTATCCTGATAAACTGTGAAACCCCCATACTCACCTGGCAGGACCCTGATACACTGTGAAACCCCCATACACAACTGGCAGGATCCTGATACACTGTGAAACCCCCATACACACCTGGCAGGATCCTGCTAAACTGTAAAAACCCCATACACACCTGGCAGGATCCTGATCCACCGTGAAAACCCCGTACACACCTGGCAGGATCCTGATACACTGTGAAAACCCCATACACACCTGGCAGGATTCTGATCCACTGTGAAAACCACATACACACCTGGCAGGATCCTGATACACTGTGAAAAACCCATACTAAACTTGCACTTTCCTGATAAACTATGAAAACCCCAAACACACCTGGCAGGATCCTGATACACTGTGAAACACCCATACACACCTGGCAGGACCCTGATACACTGTGAAAACCCCAAACACACCTGGCAGGATCCTGATAAACTGTGAAACCCCCATACACACCTGGCAGGATCCTGCTAAACTGTGAAAATCCCATACACACCTGGCAGGATCCTGATCCACTGTGAAAACCCCATACACACCTGCTATGATCCTGATACACTGTGAAAACCCCATACACACCTGGCAGGACCCTGATCCACTGTGAAAACCCCATACACACCTGGCAGGATCCTGATACACTGTGAAAACCCCATACACACCTGGCAGGATCCTGATACACTATGAAACCCCCATACACACCTGGCAGGATCCTGATAAACTATGAAACCCCCATACATAACTGGCAGTATCCTGATACACTGTGAAAACCCCATACACACCTGGCAGGATCCTGATAAAATATGAAACCCGTATACACACCGGGCAGGACCCTGATACACTGTGAAAACCCCATGCACACCTGGCAGGATCCTGATAAACTGTGAAACCCCCATACACACCTGGCAGGATCCTGCGAAACTGTGAAAAACCCATACACACCTGGCAGGATCCTGATCCAATGTGAAAACCCCATACACACCTGGCAGGATCCTGATAGACTGAGAAAACCCCATACACACCTGGCAGGATCCTGATAAACTATGAAACCCCCATACACACCTGGCAGAATCCTGATAAACTATGAAACCCCCATACACACCTGGCAGGATCCTGATACACTGTGAAAACCCCATACACACCTGGCAGGATCCTGATAAACTATGAAACCTTCATACACACCTGGCAGTTTCCTGATAAAATATGATACCCCCATACACACCTGGCAGGATCCTGATAAACTGTGAAAACCCCATTCACACCTGGCAGGACCCTGATCCACTGTGAAAAACCCGTACACACCTGGCAGGATCCTTATACACTGTGAAAACCCCATACACACCTATCAGGATCCTGATAAACTATGAAACCCCCATACACACCTGGCAGGATCCTGATAAACTGTGAAAACCCCAGACACACCTGGCAGGATCCTGATAAACTGTGAGAAACCCATACACACCTGGCAGGATCCTGATAAACTGTGTAACCCCCATGCACACCTGGCAGGATCCTGATAAACTGTGAAAACCCATACACACCTGGCAGGATCCTGATAAACAGTGAAATCCCCATACAAACCTGGCAGGATCCTGATAAACTGTGAAAACCCCATCCACACCTGGCAGTATCCTGATAAACTGTGAAACCCCCATACTCACCTGGCAGGACCCTGATACACTGTGAAACACCCATACACAACTGGCAGGATCCTGATACACTGTGAAACCCCCATGCACACCTGGCAGGATCCTGCTAAACTGTAAAAACCCCATACACACCTGGCAGGATCCTGATCCACCGTGAAAACCCCGTACACACCTGGCAGGATCCTGATACACTGTGAAAACCCCATACACACCTGGCAGGATCCTGATCCACTGTGAAAACCACATACACACCTGGCAGGATCCTGATACACTGTGAAAAACCCATACTAAACTTGCACTTTCCTG
Source organism: Heterodontus francisci (assembly GCF_036365525.1). Taxonomy (NCBI): domain Eukaryota; kingdom Metazoa; phylum Chordata; class Chondrichthyes; order Heterodontiformes; family Heterodontidae; genus Heterodontus; species Heterodontus francisci. The sequence goes on from NW_027140677.1 coordinate 983,333, forward strand.
ATAAACTATGAAACCCCCAAACACACCTGGCAGGATCCTGATAAACTATGAAACCCCCATACACACCTGGCAGGATCCTGATACACTGTGAAAACCCCATACACACCTGGCAGGATCCTGATAAACTATGAAACCCGTGTACACACCTGGCAGGATCCTGATACACTGTGAAAACCCCATACACACCAGGCAGGACATTGATCCACTGTGAAACCCCCAAACACACCTGGCAGGATCCTGATACACTGTGAAACCCCCATACACACCTGGCAGGATCCTGATCAACTGTGAAACCCCCATGCACACCTGGCAGGATCCTGATCCACTGTGAAAACCCCATAGACACCTGGCAGGATACTGATACACTTTGAAACCCAAATACACACCTGGCAGGATCCTGATACACTGTGGAACCCCCATACACAACTGGCAGGATCCTGACACACTGTGAAAACCCCATACGCACCTGGCAGGATCCTGATACACTGTGAAACCCCCATACATACCTGGCAGGATCCTGATACACTGTGAAAACCAAATACACACCTGGCAGGATCCTGATAAGCTGCGAAAACCCCAAACACACCTGGCAGGATCCTCAAAAACGATGAAACCCCCATACACACCTGGCAGGATCCTGATAAACTGTGAAAACCCCATACACACCTGGCAGGATCCTGCTAAACTGTGAAAACCCCATACACACCTGGCAGGATCCTGATCCACCGTGAAAACCCCGTACACACCTGGCAGGATACTGATACACTGTGAAAACCCCATACACACCTGGCAGGATCCAGATCCACTGTGGAAACACCATACACACCTGGCAGGATCCTGATACACTGTGAAAAACCCATACTGACCTGGCACTTTCCTGATAAACTATGAAACCCCCAAACACACCTGGCAGGATCCTGATAAACTATGAAACCCCCATACACACCTGGCAGGATCCTGATACACTGTGAAAACCCCATACACACCTGGCAGGATCCTGATATACTATGAAACCCGTATACACACCTGGCAGGATCCTGATACACTGTGAAAACCCCATGCACACCTGGCAGGACATTGATCCACTGTGAAACCCCCAAATACACCTGGCAGGATCCTGATACACTGTGAAAACCCCATACACACCTGGCAGGATCCTGATCAACTGTGAAACCCCCATGCACACCTGGCAGGATCCTGATCCACTGTGAAAACCCCATAGATACCTGGCAGGATACTTTACACTGTGAAACGCAAATACACACCTGGCAGGATCCTGATAAACTGTGGAACCCCCATACACACCTGGCAGGATCCTGACACACTGTGAAAACCCCATACGCACCTGGCAGGATCCTGATACACTGTGAAACCCCCATACATACCTGGCAGGATCCTGATACACTGTGAAAACCACATACACACCTGGCAGGATCCTGATAAGCTGCGAAAACCCCAAACACACCTGGCAGGATCCTCAAAAACGATGAAACCCCCATACACACCTGGCAGAATCCTGATAAACTGTGAAAACCCCATAAACACCTGGCAGGATCCTGATAAACTGTGAAAACCCCAGACACACCTGGCAGGATCCTGATCCACTGTGAAAACCCAAATACACACCTGGCAGGATCCTGATACACTGTGAATCCCCATACACACCTGGCAGGATCCTGATAAACTGTGAAACCCCCATACAGACCTTGCAGGATCCTGATAATCTGTGAAAACCCCATACTCAACAGGCAGGAACCTGATGCACTGTGAAAACCCCATACACACCTGGCAGGATCCTGATAAACTATGAAATCCGTATACACACCGGGCAGGACCCTGATACACTGTGAAAACCCCATGCACACCTGGCAGGATCCTGATAAACTGAGAAACCCCCATACACACCTGGCAGGATCCTGACAAACTGTGAAAACCCCATACACACCTGGCAGGATCCTGCTAAACTGTGAAAATCCCATACACACCTGGCAGGATCCTGATCCACTGTGAAAACTCCATACACACCTGGCATGATCCTGATACACTGTGAAAACCCCATACACACCTGGCAGGACCCTGATCCACTGTGCAAACCCCATACACACCTGGCAGGATCCTGATACACTGTGAAAACCCCATACACACCTGGCAGGATCCTGATACACTATGAAACCCCCATACACACCTGGCAGAATCTTGATAAACTATGAAACCCCCATACATAACTGGCAGGATCCTGATACACTGTGAAAACCCCATACACACCTGGCAGGATCCTGATAATCTATGAAACCCGTATACACACCGGGCAGGACCCTGATACACTGTGAAAACCCCATGTACACCTGGCAGGATCCTGATAAACTGTGAAACCCCCATACACACCTGGCAGGATCCTGCGAAACTGTGAAAAACCCATACACACCTGGCAGGATCCTGATCCACTGTGAAAACCCCATACACACCTGGCAGGATCCTGATAGACTGCGAAAACCCCATACACACCTGGCAGGATCCTGATAAACTGTGAAACCCCCATACACACCTGGCAGAATCCTGATAAACTATGAAACCCCCATACACACCTGGCAGGATCCTGATACACTGTGAAAACCCCATACACACCTGGCAGGATCCTGATAAACTATGAAACCTTCATACACACCTGGCAGTTTCCTGATAAAATATGATACCCCCATACACACCTGGCAGGATCCTGATAAACTGTGAAAACCCCATACACACCTGGCAGCATCCTGATCCACTGTGAAAACCCCATACACACCTGGCAGTATCCTTATACACTGTGAAAACCCCATACACACCTGGCAGGATCCTGATAAACTATGAAACCCCCATACACACCTGGCAGGATCCTGATAAACTGTGAAAACGCCAGACACACCTGGCAGGATCCTGATAAACTGTGAGAACCCCATACACACCTGGCAGGATCCTGATAAACTGTGAAACCCCCATGCACACCTGGCAGGATCCTGATAAACTGTGAAAACCCATACACACCTAGCAGGATCCTGATAAACAGTGAAATCCCCATACAAACCTGGCAGGATCCTGATAAACTGTGAAAACCCCATCCACACCTGGCAGGATCCTGATAAACTGTGAAACCCCCATACTCACCTGGCAGGACCCTGATACACTGTGAAACCCCCATACACAACTGGCAGGATCCTGATAAACTGTGAAACCCCCATACACACCTGGCAGGATCCTGCTAAACTGTGAAAACCCCATACACACCTGGCAGGATCCTGATCCACCGTGAAAACCCCGTACACACCTGGCAGGATCCTGATACACTGTGAAAACCCCATACACACCTGGCAGGATCCTGATACACTGTGAAAACCCCATACACACCTGGCAGGATCCTGATACACTGTGAAAAACCCATACTAACCTGGCACTTTCCTGATAAACTATGAAACCCCCAAGCACACCTGGCAGGATCCTGATAAACTATGAAACCCCCATACACACCTGGCAGGATCCTGATACACTGTGAAAACCCCATACACACCTGGCAGGATCCTGATAAACTATGAAACCCGTATACACACCTGGCAGGATCCTGATACACTGTGAAAACCCCATACACACCTGGCAGGACATTGATCCACTGTGAAACCCCCAAACACACCTGGCAGGATCCTGATACACTGTGAAAACCCCAGACACACCTGGCAGGATCCTGATAAACTGTGAGAACCCCATACACACCTGGCAGGATCCTGATAAACTGTGAAACCCCCATGCACACCTGGCAGGATCCTGATAAACTGTGAAACCCCATACACACCTAGCAGGATCCTGATAAACAGTGAAATCCCCATACAAACCTGGCAGGATCCTGATAAACTGTGAAAACCCCATCCACACCTGGCAGGATCCTGATAAACTGTGAAACCCCCATACTCACCTGGCAGGACCGTGATACACTGTGAAACCCCCATACACAACTGGCAGGATCCTGATAAACTGTGAAACCCCCATACACACCTGGCAGGATCCTGCTAAACTGTGAAAACCCCATACACACCTGGCAGGATCCTGATCCACCGTGAAAACCCCGTACACACCTGGCAGGATCCTGATACACTGTGAAAACCCCATACACACCTGGCAGGATCCTGATCCACTGTGAAAACCCCGTACACAGCTGGCAGGATCCTGAAACACTGTGAAAAACACATACTAACCTGGCACTTTCCTGATAAACTATGAAACCCCCAAACACACCTGGCAGGATCCTGATAAACTATGAAACCCCCATACACACCTGGCAGGATCCTGATACACTGTGAAAACCCCATACACACCTGGCAGGATCCTGATAAACTATGAAACCCGTATACACACCTGGCAGCATCCTGATACACTGTGAAAACCCCATACACACCTGGCAGGACATTGATCCACTGTGAAACCCCCAAACACACCTGGCAGTATCCTGATACACTGTGAAACACCCATACACAACTGGCAGGATCCTGATACACTGTGAAACCCCCATACACACCTGGCAGGATCCTGCTAAACTGTAACAACCCCATACACACCTGGCAGGATCCTGATCCACCGTGAAAACCCCGTACACACCTGGCAGGATCCTGATACACTGTGAAAACCCCATACACACCTGGCAGGATCCTGATCCACTGTGAAAACCACATACACACCTGGCAGGATCCTGATACACTTTGAAAAACCCATACTAAACTTGCACTTTCCTGATAAACTATGAAACCCCCAAACACACCTGGCAGGATCCTGATAAACGATGAAACCCCCATACACACCTGGCAGGATCCTGATACACTGTGAAAACCCCATACACACCTGGCAGGATCCTGATAAACTATGAAACCCGTGTACACACCTGGCAGGATCCTGATACACTGTGAAAACCCCATACACACCAGGCAGGACATTGATCCACTGTGAAACCCCCAAACACACCTGGCAGGATCCTGATACACTGTGAAACCCCCATACACACCTGGCAGGATCCTGATCAACTGTGAAACCCCCATGCACACCTGGCAGGATCCTGATCCACTGTGAAAACCCCATAGACACCTGGCAGGATACTGATACACAGTGAAACCCAAATACACACCTGGCAGGATCCTGATACACTGTGGAACCCCCATACACAACTGGCAGGATCCTGACACACTGTGAAAACCCCATACGCACCTGGCAGGATCCTGATACACTGTGAAACTCCCATACATACCTGGCAGGATCCTGATACACTGTGAAAACCAAATACACACCTGGCAGGATCCTGATAAGCTGCGAAAACCCCAAATACACCTGGCAGGATCCTCAAAAACGATGAAACCCCCATACACACCTGGCAGGATCCTGATAAACTGTGAAAACCCCATACACACCTGGCAGGATCCTGATCCAATGTGAAAACCCCATACACACCTGGCAGGATCCTGATAGACTGCGAAAACCCCATACACACCTGGCAGGATCCTGATAAACTATGAAACCCCCATACACACCTGGCAGAATCCTGATAAACTATGAAACCCCCATACACACCTGGCAGGATCCTGATACACTGTGAAAACCCCATACACACCTGGCAGGATTCTGATAAACAATGAAACCTTCATACACACCTGGCAGTTTCCTGATAAAATATGATACCCCCATACACACCTGGCAGGATCCTGATAAACTCTGAAAACCCCATACACACCTGGCAGGATCCTGATCCACTGTGAAAAACCCATACACACCTGGCAGGATCCTTATACACTGTGAAAACCCCATACACACCTGGCAGGATCCTGATAAACTATGAAACCCCCATACACACCTGGCAGGATCCTGATAAACTGTGAAAACCCCAGACACACCTGGCAGGATCCTGATAAACTGTGAGAAAGCCATACACACCTGGCAGGATCCTGATAAACTGTGTAACCCCCATGCACACCTGGCAGGATCCTGATAAACTGTGAAAACCCATACACACCTAGCAGGATCCTGATAAACAGTGAAATCCCCATACAAACCTGGCAGGATCCTGATAAACTGTGAAAACCCCATCCACACCTGGCAGTATCCTGATAAACTGTGAAACCCCCATACTCACCTGGCAGGACCCTGATACACTGTGAAACCCCCATACACAACTGGCAGGATCCTGATACACTGTGAAACCCCCATACACACCTGGCAGGATCCTGCTAAACTGTAAAAACCCCATACACACCTGGCAGGATCCTGATCCACCGTGAAAGCCCCGTACACACCTGGCAGGATCCTGATACACTGTGAAAACCCCATACACACCTGGCAGGATTCTGATCCACTGTGAAAACCACATACACACCTGGCAGGATCCTGATACACTGTGAACAACCCATACTAAACTTGCACTTTCCTGATAAACTATGAAAACCCCAAACACACCTGGCAGGATCCTGATACACTGTGAAACACCCATACACACCTGGCAGGACCCTGATACACTGTGAAAACCCCAAACACACCTGGCAGGATCCTGATAAACTGAGAAACCCCCATACACACCTGGCAGGATCCTGCTAAACTGTGAAAATCCCATACACACCTGGCAGGATCATGATCCACTGTGAAAACCCCATACACACCTGCTATGATCCTGATACACTGTGAAAACCCCATACACACCTGGCAGGACCCTGATCCACTGTGAAAACCCCATACACACCTGGCAGGATCCTGATACACTGTGAAAACCCCATACACACCTGGCAGGATCCTGATACACTATGAAACCCCCATACACACCTGGCAGGATCCTGATAAACTATGAAACCCCCATACATAACTGGCAGTATCCTGATACACTGTGAAAACCCCATACACACCTGGCAGGATCCTGATAAAATATGAAACCCGTATACACACCGGGCAGGACCCTGATACACTGTGAAAACCCCATGCACACCTGGCAGGATCCTGATAAACTGTGAAACCCCCATACACACCTGGCAGGATCCTGCGAAACTGTGAAAAACCCATACACACCTGGCAGGATCCTGATCCAATGTGAAAACCCCATACACACCTGGCAGGATCCTGATAGACTGAGAAAACCCCATACACACCTGGCAGGATCCTGATAAACTATGAAACCCCCATACACACCTGGCAGAATCCTGATAAACTATGAAACCCCCATACACACCTGGCAGGATCCTGATACACTGTGAAAACCCCATACACACCTGGCAGGATCCTGATAAACTATGAAACCTTCATACACACCTGGCAGTTTCCTGATAAAATATGATACCCCCATACACACCTGGCAGGATCCTGATAAACTGTGAAAACCCCATTCACACCTGGCAGGACCCTGATCCACTGTGAAAAACCCGTACACACCTGGCAGGATCCTTATACACTGTGAAAACCCCATACACACCTATCAGGATCCTGATAAACTATGAAACCCCCATACACACCTGGCAGGATCCTGATAAACTGTGAAAACCCCAGACACACCTGGCAGGATCCTGATAAACTGTGAGAAACCCATACACACCTGGCAGGATCCTGATAAACTGTGTAACCCCCATGCACACCTGGCAGGATCCTGATAAACTGTGAAAACCCATACACACCTGGCAGGATCCTGATAAACAGTGAAATCCCCATACAAACCTGGCAGGATCCTGATAAACTGTGAAAACCCCATCCACACCTGGCAGTATCCTGATAAACTGTGAAACCCCCATACTCACCTGGCAGGACCCTGATACACTGTGAAACCCCCATACACAACTGGCAGGATCCTGATACACTGTGAAACCCCCATGCACACCTGGCAGGATCCTGCTAAACTGTAAAAACCCCATACACACCTGGCAGGATCCTGATCCACCGTGAAAACCCCGTACACACCTGGCAGGATCCTGATACACTGTGAAAACCCCATACACACCTGGCAGGATCCTGATCAACTGTGAAAACCACATACACACCTGGCAGGATCCTGATACACTGTGAAAAACCCATACTAAACTTGCACTTTCCTGATAAACTATGAAACCCCCAAACACACCTGGCAGGATCCTGATAAACTATGAAACCCCCATACACACCTGGCAGGATCCTGATACACTGTGAAAACCCCATACACACCTGGCAGGATCCTGATAAACTATGAAACCCGTGTACACACCTGGCAGGATCCTGATACACTGTGAAAACCCCATACACACCAGGCAGGACATTGATCCACTGTGAAACCCCCAAACACACCTGGCAGGATCCTGATACACTGTGAAACCCCCATACACACCTGGCAGGATCCTGATCAACTGTGAAACCCCCATGCACACCTGGCAGGATCCTGATCCACTGTGAAAACCCCATAGACACCTGGCAGGATACTGATACACAGTGAAACCCAAATACACACCTGGCAGGATCCTGATACACTGTGGAACCCCCATACACAACTGGCAGGATCCTGACACACTGTGAAAACCCCATACGCACCTGGCAGGATCCTGATACACTGTGAAACCCCCATACATACCTGGCAGGATCCTGATACACAGTGAAAACCAAATACACACCTGGCAGGATCCTGATAAGCTGCGAAAACCCCAAACACACCTGGCAGGATCCTCAAAAACGATGAAACCCCCATACACACCTGGCAGGATCCTGATAAACTGTGAAAACCCCATACACACCTGGCAGGATCCTGCTAAACTGTGAAAACCCCATACACACCTGGCAGGATCCTGATCCACCGTGAAAACCCCGTACACACCTGGCAGGATACTGATACACTGTGAAAACCCCATACACACCTGGCAGGATCCAGATCCACTGTGGAAACCCCATACACACCTGGCAGGATCCTGATACACTGTGAAAAACCCATACTGACCTGGCACTTTCCAGATAAACTATGAAACCCCCAAACACACCTGGCAGGATCCTGATAATCTATGAAACCCCCATACACACCTGGCAGGATCCTGATACACTGTGAAAACCCCATACACACCTGGCAGGATCCTGATCCACCGTGAAAACCCCGTACACACCTGGCAGGATACTGATACACTGTGAAAACCCCATACACACCTGGCAGGATCCAGATCCACTGTGGAAACCCCATACACACCTGGCAGGATCCTGATACACTGTGAAAAACCCATACTGACCTGGCACTTTCCAGATAAACTATGAAACCCCCAAACACACCTGGCAGGATCCTGATAATCTATGAAACCCCCATACACACCTGGCAGGATCCTGATACACTGTGAAAACCCCATACACACCTGGCAGGATCCTGATATACTATGAAACCCGTATACACAACTGGCAGGATCCTGATACACTGTGAAAACCCCATGCACACCTGGCAGGACATTGATCCACTGTGAAACCCCCAAACACACCTGGCAGGATCCTGATACACTGTGAAAACCCCATACACACCTGGCAGGATCCTGATCAACTGTGAAACCCCCATGCACACCTGGCAGGATCCTGATCCACTGTGAAAACCCCATAGATACCTGGCAGGATACTTTACACTGTGAAACGCAAATACACACCTGGCAGGATCCTGATAAACTGTGGAACCCCCATACACACCTGGCAGGATCCTGACACACTGTGAAAACCCCATACGCACCTGGCAGGATCCTGATACACTGTGAAACCCCCATACATACCTGGCAGGATCCTGATACACTGTGAAAACCACATACACACCTGGCAGGATCCTGATAAGCTGCGAAAACCCCAAACACACCTGGCAGGATCCTCAAAAACGATGAAACCCCCATACACACCTGGCAGAATCCTGATAAACTGTGAAAACCCCATACACACCTGGCAGGATCCTGATAAACTGTGAAAACCCCAGACACACCTGGCAGGATCCTGATCCACTGTGAAAACCCAAATACACACCTGGCAGGATCCTGATACACTGTGAATCCCCATACACACCTGGCAGGATCCTGATAAACTGTGAAACCCCCATACAGACCTTGCAGGATCCTGATAATCTGTGAAAACCCCATACTCAACAGGCAGGAACCTGATGCACTGTGAAAACCCCATACACACCTGGCAGGATCCTGATAAACTATGAAATCCGTATACACACCGGGCAGGACCCTGATACACTGTGAAAACCCCATGCACACCTGGCAGGATCCTGATAAACTGAGAAACCCCCATACACACCTGGCAGGATCCTGACAAACTGTGAAAACCCCATACACACCTGGCAGGATCCTGCTAAACTGTGAAAATCCCATACACACCTGGCAGGATCCTGATCCACTGTGAAAACCCCATACACACCTGGCATGATCCTGATACACTGTGAAAACCCCATACACACCTGGCAGGACCCTGATCCACTGTGCAAACCCCATACACACCTGGCAGGATCCTGATACACTGTGAAAACCCCATACACACCTGGCAGGATCCTGATACACTATGAAACCCCCATACACACCTGGCAGAATCTTGATAAACTATGAAACCCCCATACATAACTGGCAGGATCCTGATACACTGTGAAAACCCCATACACACCTGGCAGGATCCTGATAATCTATGAAACCCGTATACACACCGGGCAGGACCCTGATACACTGTGAAAACCCCATGTACACCTGGCAGGATCCTGATAAACTGTGAAACCCCCATACACACCTGGCAGGATCCTGCGAAACTGTGAAAAACCCATACACACCTGGCAGGATCCTGATCCACTGTGAAAACCCCATACACACCTGGCAGGATCCTGATAGACTGCGAAAACCCCATACACACCTGGCAGGATCCTGATAAACTGTGAAACCCCCATACACACCTGGCAGAATCCTGATAAACTATGAAACCCCCATACACACCTGGCAGGATCCTGATACACTGTGAAAACCCCATACACACCTGGCAGGATCCTGATAAACTATGAAACCTTCATACACACCTGGCAGTTTCCTGATAAAATATGATACCCCCATACACACCTGGCAGGATCCTGATAAACTGTGAAAACCCCATACACACCTGGCAGCATCCTGATCCACTGTGAAAACCCCATACACACCTGGCAGTATCCGTATACACTGTGAAAACCCCATACACACCTGGCAGGATCCTGATAAACTATGAAACCCCCATACACACCTGGCAGGATCCTGATAAACTGTGAAAACGCCAGACACACCTGGCAGGATCCTGATAAACTGTGAGAACCCCATACACACCTGGCAGGATCCTGATAAACTGTGAAACCCCCATGCACACCTGGCAGGATCCTGATAAACTGTGAAAACCCATACACACCTAGCAGGATCCTGATAAACAGTGAAATCCCCATACAAACCTGGCAGGATCCTGATAAACTGTGAAAACCCCATCCACACCTGGCAGGATCCTGATAAACTGTGAAACCCCCATACTCACCTGGCAGGACCCTGATACACTGTGAAACCCCCATACACAACTGGCAGGATCCTGATAAACTGTGAAACCCCCATACACACCTGGCAGGATCCTGCTAAACTGTGAAAACCCCATACACACCTGGCAGGATCCTGATCCACCGTGAAAACCCCGTACACACCTGGCAGGATCCTGATACACTGTGAAAACCCCATACACACCTGGCAGGATCCTGATACACTGTGAAAACCCCATACACACCTGGCAGGATCCTGATACACTGTGAAAAACCCATACTAACCTGGCACTTTCCTGATAAACTATGAAACACCCAAGCACACCTGGCAGGATCCTGATAAACTATGAAACCCCCATACACACCTGGCAGGATCCTGATACACTGTGAAAACCCCATACACACCTGGCAGGATCCTGATAAACTATGAAACCCGTATACACACCTGGCAGGATCCTGATACACTGTGAAAACCCCATACACACCTGGCAGGACATTGATCCACTGTGAAACCCCCAAACACACCTGGCAGGATCCTGATACACTGTGAAAACCCCAGACACACCTGGCAGGATCCTGATAAACTGTGAGAACCCCATACACACCTGGCAGGATCCTGATAAACTGTGAAACCCCCATGCACACCTGGCAGGATCCTGATAAACTGTGAAACCCCATACACACCTAGCAGGATCCTGATAAACAGTGAAATCCCCATACAAACCTGGCAGGATCCTGATAAACTGTGAAAACCCCATCCACACCTGGCAGGATCCTGATAAACTGTGAAACCCCCATACTCACCTGGCAGGACCGTGATACACTGTGAAACCCCCATACACAACTGGCAGGATCCTGATAAACTGTGAAACCCCCATACACACCTGGCAGGATCCTGCTAAACTGTGAAAACCCCATACACACCTGGCAGGATCCTGATCCACCGTGAAAACCCCGTACACACCTGGCAGGATCCTGATACACTGTGAAAACCCCATACACACCTGGCAGGATCCTGATCCACTGTGAAAACCCCATACACACCTGGCAGGATCCTGAAACACTGTGAAAAACCCATACTAACCTGGCACTTTCCTGATAAACTATGAAACCCCCAAACACACCTGGCAGGATCCTGATAAACTATGAAACCCGCATACACACCTGGCAGGATCCTGATACACTGTGAAAACCCCATACACACCTGGCAGGATCCTGATAAACTATGAAACCCGTATACACACCTGGCAGCATCCTGATACACTGTGAAAACCCCATACACACCTGGCAGGACATTGATCCACTGTGAAACCCCCAAACACACCTGGCAGTATCCTGATACACTGTGAAACCCTCATACACACCTGGCAGGATCCTGATCAACTGTGAAACCCCCATGCACACCTGGCAGGATCCTGATCCACTGTGAAAACCCCATAGACACCTGGCAGGATACTGATACACTGTGAAACCCAAATACACACCTGGCAGGATCCTGATAAACTGTGGAACCCCCATACACACCTGGCAGGATCCTGACACACTGTGAAAACCCCATACGCACCTGGCAGGATCCTGATACACTGTGAAACCCCCATACATACCTGGCAGGATCCTGATACACTGTGAAAACCAAATACACACCTGGCAGGATCCTGATAAGCTGCGAAAACCCCAAACACACCTGGCAGGATCCTTAAAAACGATGAAACCCCCATACACACCTGGCAGGATCCTGATAAACTGTGAAAACCCCATACACACCTGGCAGGATCCTGCTAAACTGTGAAAACCCCATACACACCTGGCAGGATCCTGATCCACCGTGAAAACCCCGTACACACCTGGCAGGATACTGATACACTGTGAAAACCACATACACACCTGGCAGGATCCTGATCCACTGTGGAAACCCCATACACACCTGGCAGGATCCTGATACACTGTGAAAAACCCATACTAACCTGGCACTCTCCTGATAAACTATGAAACCCCCAAACACACCTGGCAGGATCCTGATAAACTATGAAACCCCCATACACACCTGGCAGGATCCTGATACACTGTGAATACCCCATACACACCTGGCAGGATCCTGATAAATTATGAAACCCGTATACACACCTGGCAGGATCCTGATACACTGTGAAAACCCCATACACACCTGGCAGGACATTGATCCACTGTGAAACCCCCAAACACACCTGGCAGGATCCTGATACACTGTGAAAACCCCATACACACCTGGCAGGATCCTGATCAACTGTGAAACCCCCATGCACACCTGGCAGGATCCTGATCCACTGTGAAAACCCCATAGACACCTGGCAGGATACTGATACACTGTGAAACGCAAATACACACCTGGCAGGATCCTGATACACTGTGGAACCCCCATACACACCTGGCAGGATCCTGACACACTGCGAAAACCCCATACGCACCTGGCAGGATCCTGATACACTGTGAAACCCCCATACATACCTGGCAGGATCCTGATACACTGTGAAAACCACATAAACACCTGGCAGGATCCTGATAAGCTGCGAAAACCCCAAACACACCTGGCAGGATCCTCAAAAACGGTGAAACCCCCATACACACCTGGCAGAATCCTGATAAACTGTGAAAACCCCATACACACCTGGCAGGATCCTGATAAACTGTGAAAACCCCAGACACACCTGGCAGGATCTTGATCCACTGTGAAAACCCAAATACACGCCTGGCAGGATCCTGATACACTGTGAAACCCCATACACACCTGGCATGTCCCTGATATACTGTGAGACCCCCATACACACCTGGCAGGATCCTGATAAAATGTGAAAACCCCAGACACACCTGGCAGGATCCTCTTCCACTGTGAAAATCCCATGCACACCTGGCAGGATCCTGATACACTGTGAAACCCCATAAACACCTGGCAGGATCCTGATCCACTGTGAAAACCCCATACACACCTGGCAGGATCCTGACAAAATTTGAAAACCCCATCCACACCTGGCAGGATCCTGATCCACTGTGAAAACCCCATACACACCTGGCAGGATCCTGATACACAGTGAAAACCCCATACACACCTGGCAGGATCCTGATGAACTATGAAACCCCCATACACACCTGGCAGGATCCTGATAAACTATGAAACACCCATACACACTTGGCCGGATCCTGTTAAACTGTGAAAACCCCATACACACCTGGCAGGATCCTGATACACTGTGAAAACCCCATACACACCTGGCAGCATCCTGATAAACTGTGAAACCCCCATACACACCTGGCAGCATCCTGAAAATCTGTGAAACCCCATACACACCTGGCATGTTCCTGATATACTGTGAGACCCCCATACACACCTGGCAGGATCCTGATAAAATGTGAAAACCCCAGACACACCTGGCAGGATCCTCTTCCACTGTGAAAATCCCATGCACACCTGGCAGGATCCTGATACACTGTGAAACCCCATAAACACCTGGCAGGATCCTGATCCACTGTGAAAACCCCATACACACCTGGCAGGATCCTGAAAAAATTTGAAAACCCCATCCACACCTGGCAGGATCCTGATCCACTGTGAAAACCCCATACACACCTGGCAGGATCCTGATACACAGTGAAAACCCCATACACACCTGGCAGGATCCTGATGAACTATGAAACCCCCATACACACCTGGCAGGATCCTGATAAACTATGAAACACCCATACACACTTGGCCGGATCCTGTTAAACTGTGAAAACCCCATACACACCTGGCAGGATCCTGATACACTGTGAAAACCCCATACACACCTGGCAGCATCCTGATAAACTGTGAAACCCCCATACACACCTGGCAGCATCCTGAAAATCTGTGAAACCCCATACACACCTGGCAGAATCCTGATATACTGTGAAACCCCCATACACACCTGGCAGGATCGTGATACACTGAGAAAACCCCTTCACACCTGGCAGGATCCTGATCCACTGTGAAAACCCCTAACCCTAACCCTAACCCTAACCCTAACCCTAACGTGTGCCATACTGTTGGATGGTCATTACTGAGGGAGTGCCAAGCTGTCGGAGGGTCAGAACTGAGTGAGTGAAGCGCTGTCGGATATTCAATACTGAAGGAGTGCCATAATGTCGGAGCGCCAATACTGAGGGAGTGCCATACTGTCGGAGGGTCAGTAGTGAGGGAGTGCCGTACTGTCGGAGGGTAAGTACTGAGTTAGTGTCATAGTGGCAGAGGGTTAGGACTGAGGGAGAGCAGCACTTTCGGATGGCCGGTACAGAGTGAGTCTCAAAATGTCGGAAGGCCAGTGGTAAGAGAGTGCCAAAATATTGGAGGGTAGGTAATGAGAGACTGCCATACTGTCGGAGTGTCAGTACTGAGGGTGTACCGCACTGTCGGAGGGTCATTACTGATGGAGTGCCATACTGTCAGAGGGCCAGTTCTGTGGGAGTGCTGAACTGTCAGAAAGTTGGTGATGAGGGAGTGACGCACAGTCAGAGGTTCCGCACTGAGGAAATGCTGCAACTTTGGAGCGTTACTACTGATGGAGGGCTGCACTGTCAGATGTTCAGTACTGAGGGAGCGCCTCATTTTTGTTCAGTCAGTACCGAGGGAGCGTTGCCCTCTCAGAGTGCCAGCACTGAGGGAGTGCTGCACTGTCAGAGGTTCAGTACTGAGGCAGTGCCCCAATGACGGAGATTCAGTACTGAGGGAGTGCCGCAGTGTAGGAGGTTCAGTGCTGAGAGATTGCCATACTGTAACAGTATTGGTACTGAGGGTGTGTCATACTGTCGGGCGGTCAGTACTGAGGGAGTGCCGCACTGTTAGAGCATCAGTAATGAGGGAGAGTCATACTGTCGCAGGGTCAGTATTGAGGGATTGCCATACTGTCAGAGTGTCAGTACTGAGGGTGTGCCGCACTGTCGGAGGGTCAGTACTGAGTGAGTGCCATACTGTCGGAGAGTCAGTAATGAGGGAATGACATACTTTCGGAGGGTCAGTCCTGAGGGACTGCTGCACTGTCAGAGGTTGAGTACTGAGGGAGTGTTGCACTGTCAGAAAGGTGGTACAGAGGGAGTGCTGGACTGTCGGATGGTCAGTACAGAGGAAATGCCATGCTGTCGGAGGGTCAGTCCTGAGGGAGTGCCAACCTTCAGAAGGTCAGTACTAAGGTAGTGCCGCACTGTCAGAAAGTTGGTGATGAGGGAGTGCCGCACTTTCGGAACATTCGTACTGAGGAAGTGCCATACTGTCGGAGGGTCAGTACTGAGGGAGTGCCATACCGTCGGTTGGTCAGTACTAAGGGAGCGCTGCATTGTTGTTGAGTCAGTACAGAGGGAGCGCTGCACTGTCCGAGGATCAGTACTGATGGAGTGCTTCACTTTTGAAGGTTCACTGCTGAAGGCGTGCTGCAGTGTCTGATAGTCTGTACTGAGGGAGTGCCAGACTGTCGGAGGGTCAGTACTGCGGGAGTACCATACTGTCGGAGGGTCAGTACTGAGGGGGCAATATATTGTTGTTGAGTCAGTACTGAGGGAGCGCTGCACTGTCAGATGGTCAGAACTGAGGGGGCGCTGCGTTGTTGTTTTGCCAGTACTGAGAAAATGCTGCACTCTCAGATTGTTAGTACTGAGGGAATTAGATTATATTAGATTCGAGTTACAGCACTGAAACAGGCCTTTTGGCACCAAGTCGGTGCGGACCAACAACCACCCATTTATACTAATCCTACTCTAATTCCATATTTCAAACACATCCCCACCTGTCCCTATCTTCCCCTACCACCTACCTATACTAGGGGCAATTGCTAATGGCCAATTTACCTATCAAACTGCAAGACTTTGGCATGTGGGAGGAAACTGGAGCACCCGGAGGAAACCCACGCAGACACAGGGAGATTTTTCATCCTCCACACGGGTAGTGCACAGAATTGAACCCTGGTCGCAGGAGATATGAGGCTGCGGTGCTAACCACTGCGCCACTGTGCCGCCCTGTGGTGCACTGTCAGACGTCCATTAGTGAGGGAGTGCTCCGCGGTCAGAGGGTCAGTACTGAGGGAGCTCTGCACTCCCAGAGTGTCAGTACTGAGGGAGCGCTGCACTGTCAGATATTCAGTACAGAGGGAGTGCTGCACTGTTCTTGAGTCAGTACTGAGGGAATGTTGCACCCTCAGAGTGTCTGTATTGAGGGAGTGCTGCACTCACAGAGAGTCAGTACTGATGGAGTGCTGCACTGTCAGTGGTTCACTTCTGAAGGAGCACTGCATTGTTGTTGAGCCATTACTGAGCGAGCGCTTCACTCTCAGAGTGTCAGTATTGAGGTATGCGGCACTCAGAGGATCAGTACTGAGGGAGCGCTGCATTGATGTTGAGTCAGTACAGAGGGAGCGCTGCACTGTCCGAGGGTCTGTACTGAGGGAGTGCTGCACTACCAGAGGATAAGTACTGTGGGAGTGCTCATCTGTCAGATGATCAGTACTGATGGAGTGTTTCACTTTTGAAAGGTCACTACTGAAGGCTGCAATGTCGGATGGTCAGTGCTGAGGGAGTGCTATACTGTCGGAGGGTCAGTACTGAGGGAGTACCATACTGTCGCAGGGTCAGTACTGAGGGAGTACCATACTGTCGGATGGACATTTCGGCGGGAGATCTATACTGTCGCAGGGTCAGTACTGAGGGAGTACTGAATTTCTGGCGCACCAGTACTGAGGGACTGCTGCACTGTCAGATGATCAGTACTGAGAGAATGCTGCATTGTTGTTGAGTCAGTACTGAGGGAGTGCTGCACCCTCAGAGAGTTTGTACTGTGTGAGTGCTGCACTGTCAGAGCGTCAATACTGAGGGAGTGCTGCACTGACAGTGGGTCAGTTCTGAAGGAGCACTGCATTGTTGTTGAGTCATTACTGAGGGAGCGCTTCGCTCTCAGAGTGTAAGTATTGAGGTAAGTTGCACTGTCTGAGGGTCAATGCTGAGGGAGCGCTGCAATGTTGTGGTATCAGTACAGAGGGAGAGCTGCACTGTCAGAGTGTCAGTACTGAGGGAATGCTACACAGTCAGAGCGTCAGTACTGAGACAGTGCCGCACAGTCGGAAGGTCTGGACAGAGGGAGTGTCATACTGTTGGAGTGTCAGTACTGAGGAAGTGCCAGACTGTCGGAGGGTCAGTACTGAGGGAGTGCCATACTGTCAGAAGGTCAGTGCTGAGGGAGTGCAATATTGTCGGATGGGCAGTACTGAGGGAGTGCTGCACTAATGGCAGGTCAGTACTTAGGGAGTGCCATACTGTTGGAGAGTCAGTAATGAGGGAGTGCTGCAGTGTTGGGGGTTGAGTACTGAGGGAGTGCCATACTGTTGGAGAGTCAGTAATGAGGGAGTGCTGCAGTGTTGGAGGTTGAGTACTGAGGGAGTGCCATACTGTTGGAGGATCAGTAATGAGGGAGTGCTGCAGTGTTGGAGGTTGAGTACTGAGGGAGTGCCATACTGTTGGAGGATCAGTAATGATTGATTGCCATACTATTGGAGGCTCAGTACTGAGGGAGTGCCGAACTATTTGCGTTTCGGTACTGAGGGAGGGCTATACTGGTGGAAGGTCAGTACTGAGGGAGTCCTGCTATGTCGCAGGATCAGTACTGAGTGAGAGCTGCACTGTTTGAGGGACAGTACTGAGGGAGTGCCATGCTGGCGGAGGCTCGATACTGAAGGAATGCCATACTTTTGGAGGGTCAGTACTGAGTGAGTACCATACTGGTGGAGTGTCAGTGCGGAGGTAGAGCTGCACTGTCGGAGGATCAGTACTGAGGGAGTGCTGCCCTGTCGGAGGGTCAGTACTGAGGGAGAGCTCCACTGTCGGACGATCAATACTGAGGGAGGGCTGTGCTGTCGGAGGGTCAGTATTGAGGGTATGCCTTACTGTCGGAGGGTAAGTACAGAGGGAGTGCTGCACTTTTGGTGCGCTCGTACTGAGGGACTGCTGCACTGTCAGATGGTCAGTACAGAGTGAGTGCTGCATTGTTGTTGAGTCTGTACTGAGTGAGTGCTGCACTGTCAGAGGGTCAGTCCTGTGGGAGTGCTGCATTGTTGTTGAGTCAGCACTGAGGGAGCGCTGCACTCTCAGAGAGTCAGTACTGAGGGAGTGCAGCACTGTCATAGGGTCAGTTCTGAAGGAGCACTGCATTGTAGTTGAGTCATTACTGAGGGAGCGCTTCACTTTCAGAGTGTCAGTATTGTGGTATGCTGCACTGTCAAAGGGTCGGTTTGGAGGGAGCGCTGCATTGTTGTTGAATTAGTACAGAGGGAGCGCTGCATTGTCAGAGGGTCAATACTGAGGGGCTGCTGCACTCTCAGAGTGTCAGCACTGAGGGAATGCTGCACTGCCAGAGGATCAGTACTGAGGGAGTGCTCCACTTTTGAAGGGTCACTACTGAGGGCGTGCTGCAATGTCGGATGGTCAGTACTGAGGCAGTGTCAAACTGTCAGAACGGTGGTGGTGAGGGAGTGCCACAGTTTCGGAGGATCAGGACTGAGGAACTGCCATACTGGCGGAGGGTACGTACGGCAGGAGGGCCATACTGTCGGAGGGCAGGTACTGAGGGAGTGTTGCACGTTTGGAGCGCCAGTACTGAGGGACTGCTGCACTGTCAGATGGTCAGTCCTGAGAGAGTGCTGCATTGTTGTTGTGTCAGTACTGAGAGAGTGCCGCACTGTTGGAGGGTCAGTACTGAGGGAGTGCCATCATGTCGGACCGTCACTCCTGAGGGTGTGCCATACTGTCGGAGGGTCAGTACTGAGGGAGTGCTGCACTTTTGGAGCGCCAGTACTGAGGGACTGCTGCACTGTCAGATGGTCAGTCCTGAGAGATTGCTGCATTGTTCTTGTGTCAGTACTGAGAGAGTGCCGCACTGTTGGAGGGTCAGTACTGAGGGAGTGCCATCATGCCGGACCGTCACTCCTGAGGGAGTGCCGCAATGTCGGAGGGTCAGTAGTGAGCGAGTGCTGCACTGTTAAATGTTCAGTACTGAGGGAGTGCTGCACTCTCAGTTGGTCAGTACTGAGGGAGAGCCATACTGTTGGAAGTTCTGTATTGAGGGAGTGCCACACTGTCGGACGGTCTGCACTGATGGAGTGCCATACTGTAGGACGGTCAGTACTGAGGAAGTGCTGCACAGTCGGAGGGTCTGTACTCCGGGAGTGCCACATTGTTGTTAATTCTGTCCTGAGATAATGCTGCACCCTCAGATTGTCACGACTGAGAGAGTGCTGTACTGTCGGAGGATCATTAGTGAGTGACTGCTGCACTGTTAGAGGGTCAGTACTGAGCGAGTGTTGCACTGTCAGAAGGTCGGTACTGATTGAGTGTTGCACTGTCGGAGAGTCAGTACGAAGGGAGTGCCGCACTGTCGGAGGGTCAGTACTGAGGGAGTGCCATACTGTCGGAGGCTCAGTTCTGAGGGAGTGCTGCACTGTCAGATGGTCAGTTCTGAAGGAGCGTTGTCTTGTTGCTGAGTCAGTACCGAGGGCGCGCTGCACTCTCGTAGTGCCAGTATTGAGGGATGCTGCTCTGTCAGAGCGTAAGTGCTGAAGGACTGCAGCATTGTTTCTGAGTCAGTACTGATGGAGCGCTGCACTGTCAGAGGGTCAATACTGAAGGAGTGCTGCACTACCAGAGTGTCAGTACTGAGGGAATGCTGCCCTGCCAGAGCATCAGAACTGTGGGAGCGCGGCACTGTCAGAGGACCAGTACTGAGGGACTACTGCACTGTTGAATGGTAACTACTGAGGGAGTGCTGTTGTGTCGGAGGGTCAGTACTGAGAGAGTGCCATACTGTCAGAGGGTCGGTACTGAGGGGTGCAATGCTGTCGGAGGCACAGTACTGGGGAGTGCTGCACTGTTGGGGGTTTAGTACAGAGGGAGTGCCTGAATGTCGGAGGGTCAGTACAGAGGTAGTACCATACTGTCGCAGGGTCCGTACTGAGGGAGTGCCGTGCTGTTGGAGGGTCAGTTCTGACTGAATGCCAGACTGTGGAGGCTCAGTACTGAGGAGCCGCTGCATTGTTGTTGAGTCGGTACTGAGGGATTGCGGCATTCTCAGAGTCCAAGGGTCAGTCCCGAGGGAGTTCCATATTGTCAGAGTGTCAGTACTGAGATGGGCTGCACTCTCAGAGTGTCAGTACTGATGGAATGCTGCACTGCCAGAGGATCAGTACTGAGGGAGTGCCATACTCTTGGACTGTTAGAACTGAGGGAGTGCAATACTGTCGGAGGGTCAGTACTGAGGGAGTGCCGCAATGTCGGAATGTCAGTACTGAGTGAGTGCCATACTGTCGTAGGGTAGGTACTGAGAGACAGCCGCACTGTTGGAGGATCAGTACTGAGGCTGTGCTGCACTTCCAGAGGCTCTGTTCTCAGGGAGTGCAAAACTGTCGGAGGGTCAGTAAAGAGGGAATGCCATACTGTCGGAGGGTCAAGACTGAGGAATTGCTGCACTGACAGATTCTCGGTGTTGAGGGAGTGCCATAAGTTCAGAGGGTCAGTGCTGAGTAGCCGCTGCATTGTTATTGAGTCAGTACTGAGGGATTGCGGCATTCTCAGAGTCCAAGGGTCAGTACCAAGGGAGGTCCATACTGTCACAGGGTCATAACTGAGGGAGTGCCATACTGTCGGAGGGTCAGCTCTGCGGGAGTGCTGCACTGTCAGAGGGTCAATACTGAGGAAGTGCTGGACTGTCGGAGGGCTGGATCTGAGGGAGTGCTGCATTTTTGGATCGTCAGTACTGAGGTAGTTCTGAACTTTCAGAAGGTCAGTACTGAGGGAGAGCTGCATTGTTGTTGAGTCTGCACTGAGGGAATGCAGCACTGTCAAAGCGTCGGTAATGAGGGAGTGCTGCATTGTTGTTGAGTCAGTACTGAGGGAGCGCTGCATTCTCAGCACTGAGGGAGTGCTGCACTGTCACAGGGTCAGAAATGAGGGAGTGCTGCAGCCTCAGAATGTCAGTGCTGAGGGAGTGCTGCACTGTCAGTGTGTCAGTACTGAGGGAGTGCTGCATTGTTGTCGAGTCAGAACTGAGGGAGCGCTGCACCTTCTGTTGGTCAGTTCTGAAAAAGCGCTGCAGTGTTCCTGAGTCACTACTGAGGGAGCGCTGCACTCTCAGATTGTCAGTATTGAGGCATGCTTCTCTGTCAGATGGCAGGTACTGAGGGACTGCTGAATTGTTGTTGAGTCAGGACTGAGGGTGTGATGCACTGTCACAGGATCAGTATTGAGGGAGTGCTGAATTGTTGTCGAGTCAGCACTGAAGGAGCGCTGCACTTTCAGATGGTCAGTTCTGAAAAAGCGCTGCATTGTTGCTGAGTCAGTACTGAGGGAGCGCTGCACTCTCAGATTGTCAGTATTGAGGGATGCTGTTCTGTCAGATGGTAGGTACTGAGGGACTGCTGCATTGTTGTTGAGTCAATAATGAGGGAGGGCTGCAATGTCAGAGGGTCAGTACTGTGATGGGCTGCACTCTCAGAGTGTCAGTACTGATGGAATGCTGCACTGCCAGAGGATCAGTACTGACGGAGTGCCATACTCTCGGCGTTTCAGAACTGAGGGAGTGCAATACTGTCGGAGGGTCAGTACTGAGGGAGTGCCGCACTGTCGGAGGGTAGGTACTGAGGGACAGCCGCACTGTTGGAGGATCAGTACTGAGGCTGTGCCGCACTTACAGAGGCTCTGCACTCAGGGAGTGCCAAACTGTCGGAGGGTCTGTAAAGAGGGAATGCCATGCTGTCGGAGGCTCAGTACTGAGGGAGTGCCACACTGTTTGATGGTCAGGACTGAGGGAGTGCCGTACATGTGGAGGGTCTGTACTGAGAAAGTGCTGCCGTTTTAGAAAAAAAAACAAAGAACAAAGAAAATTACAGCACAGGAACAGGCCCTTCGGCCCTCCAAGCCTGCGCCGATCCAGATCCTCTACCTAAACATGTCGCCTATTTTCTGAGCGTCTGTATCTCTTTTCTTCCTGCCCATTCATGTCTCTGTCTAGATACATCTTAAAAGACGCTATCGTGTTCGCATTTACCACCTCTGCTGGCAAAGCGTTCCATGCACCCACCACCCTCTGTGTAAAGAACTTTCCACGCATATCCCCCCTAAATTTTACCCCTTTCACTTTGAACTCGTGACCCCGTGTATTTGAATCCCCTACTCTGGGAGAAAGCTTCTTGCTATCCACCCTGTCTACACCTCATGATTTTGCACACCTCAATTAGGTCCCCCCGCAACCTCCGCCTTTCCAATGAAAATAATCCTAATGTACTCAACCTCTCTTCATAGCGAGCGCCCGCCATACCAGGCAACATCCTGGTGAACCTCCTCTGCACCCTCTCTAAAGCATCCACATCCTTTTGGTAATGTGGCGACCAGAACTGCACGCAGTATTCCAAATGTGGCCGAACCAAAGTCCTATACAACTGTAACATTACCTGCCAAATCTTGCACTCAATATCCCGTTCGATGAAGGAAAGCATGCCGTTTGCCTTCTTGACCACTCTATTGACCTGCGTTGCCACCTTCAGGGAACAATGGACCTGAACACCCAAATCTCTCTGGACATCAATTTTCCCCAGGACTTTTCCATTTACTGTACAGTTCACTCTTGAATTGGATCTTCCAAAATGCATCACCTCGCATTTACCCTGATTGAACTCAATCTGCCATTTCTCTGCCCAACTCTCCAATCTATCTATATTCTGCTGTATTCTCTGACAGTCCCCTTCACTATCTGCTACATCACCAATCATAGTGTCGTCTGCAAACTTGCTGATCAGACCACCTATACTTTCCTCCAAATCATTTATGTATATCAAAAACAACAGTGGTCCCAGCACAGATCCCTGTGGAACACCACTGGTCACACGTCTCCATTTTGAGAAACTCCCTTCCACTGCTACTCTCTGTCTCCTGTTGCCCAGCCAGTTCTTTATCCATCTAGCCAGGACACCCTGGATCCCATGCGACTTCACTTTCTCCATCAGCCTACCATGGGGACCCTTATCAAACGCCTTACTGAAGTCCACGTATATGACATCTACAGCCCTTCCCTCATCAATCAACTTTGTCACTTCCTCAAAGAATTCTATTAAGTTAGTAAGACATGACCTTCCCTGCACAAAACCATGTTGCCTATCACTGATAAGCCCATTTTCTTCCAAATGGGAATAGATCCTATCCCTCAGTATCTTCTCCAGCAGCTTCCCTACCACTGACGTCCGGCTCACCGGTCAATAATTACCTGGATTATCCCTGCTACCCTTCTTAAACAAGGGGACAACATTAACAATTCTCCTGTCCTCCGGGACCTCACCCGTGTTTAAGGATGCTGCAAAGATATCTGTTAAGGCCCCAGCTATTTCCTCTCTCGTTCTCTCAGTAACCTGGGATAGATCCCATCCGGACCTGGGGACTTGTCCACCTTAATTCCTTTTAGAATACCCAAAGCTTGCTCCCTCCTTATGCCGACTTGACCTAGAGTAATCAAACATCTGTCCCTAACCTCAACATCCGTCATGTCCCTCTCCTCGATGAATACCAATGCAAAGTACTCGTTTAGAATCTCACCCATTTTCTCTGACTCCACGCATAACTTTATTCCTCTGTCCTTGAGTGGGCCAATCCTTTCTCTAGTTACCTTCTTGCTCCTTATATGAATAAAAGGCTTTGGGGTTTTCCTTAACCCTGTTTGCTCAAGATATTTCATGACCACTTTTAGCCCTCTTAATACCTCGTTTCAGATTGGTCCAACATTCCCGATATACTTCCACAGCTTCGTCTTTCTTTAGCCACCTAGACCTTATGTATGTTTCCTTTTCCCTCTGAGCGAGTCTCACAATTTCACCTGTCATCCATGGTTCCCTAATCTTGCCATTTCTATCCCTCATTTACACAGGAACATGTCTCTCCTGCACGCTGATCAACCTCTCTTTGAAAGCCTCCCACATATCAAATGTGGATTTACCTTCAAACAGCTGCTCCCGATCTGCATTCCCCAGCTCCTGCCGAATTTTGGTATAGTTGGCCTTGCCCCAATTTCGCACTCTTCCTTTAGGACCACTCTTGTCTTTGTCCATGAGTATTCTAAAACTTACGAAATTGTGATCACTATTCCCAAAGTAGTCCCCTACTGAAACTTCAACCACCTGGCCGGGCTCATTCCCCAACACCAGGTCCAGTATGGCCCCTTCCCGAGTTGGACTATTTACATACTGCCCTAGAAAACCCTCCTGGATGCTCCTTACAAATTCTGCTCCCTCTAGACCTCTAACACTCAGTCAATCCCAGTCAATGTTGGGAAAATTAAAATCTCCTATCACCACCACCCTGTTGCTCCTACATCTTTCCATAATCTGTTTACATATTTGCACCTCTATCTCACGCTCGCTGTTGGGAGGCCTGTCGTACAGCCCCAACATTGTTCCCGCACCCCTCCTATTTCTGAGTTCTGCCCATATTGCCTCACAGCTCGGATCCTCCATAGTGCCTTTCTGCAGCACTGCTGTGATATCCTCTTTGACCAGTAATGCAACTCCTCCATCCCTTTTACCTCCCTCTCTATCCCGCCTGAAGCATCGATATCCTGGAATATTGAGTTGCCAATCATCCCTTCCCTTAACCAATTCTCAGTAATAGCAATAACATCATACTCCCAGGTACTAATCCAAGCCCTAAGTTCATCCGCCTAACCTACTACACTTCTTGCATTAAAACAAATGCACCTCAGACCACCAGTCCCTTTGCTTTCATCATCTGCTCCCTGCCTACTCTTTACCTTAGTCACGCTGACTTCATTATCTAGTTCCTTACAGGCTTTAGTTACTACCTCCTTACTGTCCACTGACCTCCTCATTTGGTTCTCAACCCCCTGCCACATTAGTTTAAACCCTCCCCAACAGCGTTAGCAAATGCACCCCCAAGGACATTGGTTCCAGTCCGGCCCAGGTGTAGACCGTCCAATTTGTAATCGTCCCACCTCCCACAGAACAGGTCCCAATGTCCCAAAAATCTGAACCCCTCCCTCCTGCACCATCTCTCAAGCCATGCATTCATCCTGACTATTCTTTCATTTCCACTCTGACTATCACGTGGCACTGGTAGCAATCCTGAGATTACTACCTCTGAGGTCCTACTTTTTAACTTGGCTCCTGACTCCCGAAATTCTGCTTGTAGGACCTCATTCCGTTTTTTACCTATATCATTGGCGCCTATGTGCACAACAACAACTGGCTGTTCACCCTCCCCCTTCAGAATGTTCTGCAGCCGATCTGAAACATCCCTGACCCGTGCACCTGGGAGGCAACATCCCATTCGGGAGTGTCGTTTTCGACCACAGAACCGCCTATCTACTCCCCTTACAATCGAATCCCCTATGACGATAGCCCTTCCACTATTTTTGCCGCCCTTCTGAACAGCAGAGCCAGCCACGGTGCCAGGAACCTGGCTACTGCTGCTTCCTCTGGTGAGCCATCTCCCTCAACAATATCCAAAACGGTATACCTGTTGTGGAGGGAGATGACCACAGGGGACGCCTGTGCTGCCTTCCTGCTCTTTCTCTGACTTTTGGTCACCCATTCCCTTTCTCCCACAGCAATCCTAATCTGCGGTGTGACCAATTCGCTAAACGTGCTATCCACGACCTCCTCACCATCGCGGATGCTCCAAAGTGAGTCGATCCGCAGCTCCAGAGCCGTCATGCGGTCTAACAAGAGCTGCAGCTGGACACACTTCCTGAACGTGAAGGAGTGAGGGACATCAGCCGTGTCCCTGAGCTCCCACATTGAGCAAGAGGAGCATAACACGGGTCTGAGATCTCCTGCCATTTTTAATCTTAAGCTTAACTTAGTCTGAAACTTAGAAAAAATTAAAACAGAACGAAAAGTTTTTACCAATCGCACGATAAAACAAAAGTAGAAAAGGCCTTACCTTATCTACACACCACCGAGTCCTTTTTTTTTGGTTTGAGGAGGAGGGCGGGTGGGAGACACTAGCCGCGCAGTTTCTCGGGTTCAGAAAAGGCCCAAATATATAGGGTTTTACTTACCCAGCAGCCCCTTGGTCCGCCGAAAGCAAAATGGAATTAAGTTTAAGCTGAAACTGATCTTCCCAGCTGCTCACTCGCTCGCACACTCTGCTCCCGAATAAGCTGCTGCAATGAAAGGTAAGTTACTTTAAACGGCCCAAATATATAGCGTTTTACTTACCTAGCAGCTCCTTGGTCCGCCGAAAACAAAAGAAAATTAAGTTTCAGCTGAAACTGACCTTCCCAGCGGCTCACTCGGTTGTACTCTCTGCTCCCGAATAAGCTGAAGCAATGAAAGGTAAGTTATTTAAAACGGCCCAAATATACAGGGTTTTACTTAACACGCAACCTCTTGGTCCGCCGCAAACAAAAGGGAATTAAGTTTAAGCTGAAACTGACCTTCCCAGCTGCTCACTCGCTCACACTCTCTGTTCCCGAATAAGCTGCTGCTATTTTGGAGGGTCAGTACTGAGGGAGTGTTGAACTGTTTGAAAGTCGGTACTAAGGGAGTGCTGCACTACCGGAGGGTCGGTACTGAGGGACAGCCGCACTGTTGGAGGATCAGTACTGAGGCTGTGCCACACTGACAGAGGCTCTGTACTGAGGCAGTGCCATGCAGTTGGAGGATCATTACTGAGGCAGTGCCTCACTGTCGGAGGTTCAGTGCAGTGGAAGGACAAAACTGTCGGAGGATCAGTACTGAGAGAGTGCCAAAATGCAGAAGGGTAAAAACTGAGGGAGTTGCGCACTGTCGGAGAGTCAGTACTGCAGGAGCCATACAGTCAGAGGCACCGTACTGAGGGAGTGCTTCACTCTTGGTGCGTTAGTACGAAGGGAGTGCCACACTGTTAGAAGGACAGTCCAGAGAGTGTGCTGTAGTCAGGGGGTCAGTGCTGAGAGAGTGCCACACTGTTAGAAAGTCAGTACTGATGGAGTGCTGCACTGTCATGAAGTTGAAGAAGAGGGAGTGCCGCACTGTCGGCGGGTCAGTACTGTGGAGCCATACTGTTGGAGGGTCAGTACTGAGGGAGTGCTGCACTGTCAGAAAGTTGGTAATGAGGGAGTGCTGCACTGCCGGAGGATCAGTACTGAGGGAATGCCATACTGTCGGAGGGTCAGAACTGAGGGAGTGCTGCTCTTTTGGCGGGTCTTTACTGAAGGAGTGCCGCACTGTCAAAAGGTCAGAACTGAAGGAGTGACGCACTGTTGGAGGGTCAGTACTGAGTGACTGCTACAATGTCGGAGGGTCAGTACTGAGGGAGTGCAATACTGTCGGAGAGTCAGTTACTGTGGTAGTGTCATACTGATGGAGGGTCATTACTGAGGCAGTATCATACTAGTGGACTGTAAGCACTGAGGGAGTGCCATTCTGCTGTCGTGTCATTACTGAGGGAGTGCTGCACTTTTGGAGGGTCAGTACTGAGGGAGCGCTGCACTGTCAGAAACTTGGTGATGCGGGATTGCCTTCCATCAGAGGATCAGTACTGAGGGAGCGCTGCATTGTTGTGGAGTCAGTACTGAGGGAGCGCTGCACTCAGTATTGATGGATGCTGCACCGTCAGACAGTCAGCACTGAGGGAGTGCCATACCATCGGAGGGTCAGCACTGAGGGAGTGCCATACTGTTGGAGGGTCAGTACTATTGGTTGGCCATACAGGTGGAGGGTCAACACTGAGGGACTGCTGGACAGTGGCAGGAACAGTACTGAGGGTGTGCCGCACTGTCGGAGGTTCAGGTCTGAGGCAGTGCTGCACTGTCGGAGGATACGTATTGTGGGAGTGCTGCGTATTTGGAGAGTCAGTACTGAGGGAGTGCTACCCTGTTCGAGTGTCAGTCGTGAGGGTGTGCCGCACTGTCGGAGGGTTAGTACTGAGGGGCAGACATTCTGTCGGAGGGTCAGTACTGAGGGAGTGCCATTCGGTCGGATGGTCAGTACTGAGGTGGTGCTGTATTGTCGGAGGGTCCGTTCTGAGGCAGTGCGATATTTGGGTGGTCAGTACTGAGGGAGAGCTGCACTGTTGAAGGGTCAGTACTGAGGGTGTTCCATGCTGTTGGAGGGTCAATACTGAGGGAGTGCCATACTGGTGGAGGGTCAGTACTGAGGGATTGCTGCAAAGTCGGAGGATCATTGCTGAGGGAGTGCTGCACTGTTAGATGTTCAGTGCTGAGGGAATATCATACTATTGGCAGGTCAGTACTGAGGGTGTGCCATATTTGTGGAGGGTCAGTACTGAGAGTGTGCTGCACTGTCAGAGGATCCGTACTGAGGGAGTGCTGCACTTTCTGAGGATCAGTAGTGAGGGAGAGCTGCACTGTCAGAAAGTTGGTGATGAGGGAGAGCTGCACTGCTGGAGAATCAGTAGTGAGGGAATGCTGCACTCTCAGAGTGCCAGTACTGTGTGAATGCTGCGGTGTCAGATGGTCAGTACTGAGGAAATGCTGCACTTCAGCTGGTCAGTACTGAGGGAATGCTGCACTCTCAGAATGTCAGTACTGACGGAGTGCTGCATTGTTGTTGAGTCAATACTGAGGGAACGCTGCACTCTCAGAGTTTCAGTTCTGTGGGAGCGCTGCACTGCAAGATGGCAAGTACTGAGGGAATGGCTAATTGTTGTTGAGTCAGTACTGAGGGAAAGCTGCAATCTCAGAGGGTCTGTACTGAGTGAGTGCTGCACTGTCGGATGGTCAGATCTGAAGGATCGCTGCATTGTTGTTGAGTCAAAACTGATGGAGAGCTGCACTCTCAGTTTCAGTACTGAGAGGTTAGAATTAGAATTAGAACCTTACAGCGCAGTACAGGCCCTTCGGCACTCGATGTTGTGCCGACCTGTGAAACCATCTGACCTACACTATTCCATTTTCATCCATATGTCTATCCAATGACCACTTAAATGCCCTTAAAGTTGTCGAATCTACTCATGCTGCAGGCAGGGCATTCCACGCCCTTACTACTCTCTGAGTAAAGAAACTACCTCTCACATCTGTCCTATATCTATCACCCCTCAACTTGAAGCTATGTCCCCTCGTGTTTTCCATCACCATCCGAGGAAAAAGACGCTCACTGTCCACCCTATCTAACCCTCTGATTATCTTATATGTCTCTATTAAGTCACCTCTCCTCCTCCTTCTCTCCAACGAAAACAACCTCAAGTCCCTCAGCCTTTCCTCGTTAGACCTTCCCTCCAAACCAGGCAACATCCTAGTAAATCTCCTCTGCACCCTTTCCATAGCTTCCACATCCTTCCTATAATGCGGTGACCAGAACTGCACGCAATACTCCAGGTGCGGTCTCACCATAGATTTGTGCAGCTGCAGCATGACCTCGTGGCTCCGAAACTCGATCCACTTACGAATAAAAGCAAACACACCATATACCTTCTTAACAGCCCTATTAACCTAGGTAGCAACCTTCCGGGATTTATGTACCTGGACACCAAGATCTCTCTGTTCATCTACACTACCGAGAATCTTCCCATTAGCCCAGTACTCTGCATTCCTGTTACTCCTTCCAAAGTCAATCACCTCGCACTTTTCCGCATTAAACTCCATTTGCTATCTCTCAGCCCAGCTCTGCAGCCTATCTATGTCCCTCTGTACCCGACAACATCCTTCGACACTATCCACAACTCCACCGACATTAGTGTCACCTGCAAATTAACTAACCCACCCTTCTACACCCTCTTCCAGGTCATTTATAAAAATCACAAACAGCAGTGGCCCCAAAACAGATCCTTGCGGTACACCACTAGTAACTAAACTCCAGGATGAACATTTGCCATCAACCACCACCCTCTGTCTTCTTTCAGCTCGCCAATTTCTGATCCAAAGCTCTAAATCACTTTCAACCCCATACTTCCGTATTTTCTGCAATAGCCTACCGTGGGGAAACTGATCAAACGCCTTACTGAAATCCATATGCACCATATCCACTGCTTTACCCTCATCCACCTGTTTGGTCACCTTCTCGAAAAACTCAATAAGGTTTGGGAGGCACGACCTACCCTTCACAAAACCGTGCTCACTATCGCTAATGAAATTATTCTTTTCAAGATGATTATAAATCCTGTCTCTTATAACCTTTTCCAACATTTTACCCACAACCGAAGTAAGGCTCACAAGTCTATAATTACCAGGACTGTCTCTACTCCTCTTCTTGAACAAGGGGACAACATTTGCTATCCTCCAGTCTTCCGGCACTTTTCCTGTCGACAATGACGTCATAAAACTCAAGGACAAAGGCTCTGCAATCTCCTCCCCAGCTTCCCAGAGAATCCGAGGATAAATCCCATCTGGCCCAGGGGACTTATCTATTTTCACACTTTCCAAAATTGCTAACACCTCCTCCTTGTGAACCTCAATCCCATCTAGCCTAGTAGCCTGAATCTCAGTATTCTCCTCAACAACATTTTCTTTCTCTACTGTAAATACTGACGCAAAATATTCATTTAACACTTCCCCTATCTCCTCTGATTCCACACACAACTTCCCACTCCTGTTTTTGATTGGCCCTAATCTAACTCCAGTCATTCTTTTATTCCTGATATACCTATAGAAAGCTTTAGGGTTTTCCCTGATCCTATCCGCCAATGACTTCTCGTGTCCTCCCCTTGCTCTTCTTATCTCTCCCTTTAGATCCTTCCTGGCAAGTTTGTAGCTCTAAAGCGGCCTAGCTGAGCCTTCACGTCTCATCCGAACATAAGCCTTCTTCTTCCTCTTGACAAGCGCTTCAACTTCCTTAGTAAACCACGGCTCCCTCGCTCGACAACTTCCTCCCTGCCTCACAGGTACATACTTATCGAGGACACGCAGTGGCGGCTCCTTGAATAACCTCCACATTTCGATTGTTCCCATCCCCTGCAGTTTCATTCCCCATCCTATGCATCCTAAATCTTGCCTGATCGCTTCATAATTTCCTTTCCCCCAGCTATAATTCTTGCCCTGCGGTATCCCTGCCCATCGCTAAGGTAAACCTAACCGAATTGTGATCATGATCACCAAAGTGCTCACCTACATCTAAATCTAACATCTGGCCGGGTTCATTACCCAGTACCAAATCCAACGTGGCATCGCCCCTGGATGGCCTGTCTACATACTGTGTCAGAAAACCCTCCTGCACACACTGGACAAAAACTGACCCATCTAAAGTACTCGAACTATAGTATTTCAAGTCAATATTTGGAAAGTTAAAGTCCCCCATAACAACTACCCTGTTACTCTCGCCCCTGTCGAGAATCATCATCGCTATCCTTTCCTCTCCATCTTCTGGAACAGTTTGGAGGTCTATTAAAGACTCCCAACAGGGTAACCTCACCTCTCCTGTTTCTAACCTCGGCCCATACTACCTCAGTAGACGAGTCCTCAAACGTCCTTTCTGTCGCTGTAATACTCTCGTTGATTAACAAGGCCACACCTCCCCCTCTTTTACCATCTTCTCTGTTCTTACTGAAACATCTAAATCCCGGAACCTGCAACATCCATTCCTGCCCCTGCTCTACCCATGTCTCCGAAATAGCCACAACATCGAGATCCCAGGTACCAACCCATGCTGCAAGCTCACCCACCTTATTCCGGATGCTCCTGGTGTTGAAGCAGACACACTTTAAACCAGGTTCTTGCTTGCCAGTGCCCACTTGCGTCCTTTTAACCATATCCCTGACCTCACTACTCTCAACATCCTGTACACTGGCACTACAATTTCGGTTCCCATTCCCCTGCTGAATTACTTTAAACCCCCCCGAAGAGCACTCGCAAATCTCCCCCCCCCCCCCCCCCCCAGGATATTGGTACCCCTCTGGTTCAGGGGAAGACCATCCTGTTTGTAGAGGTCCCACTTACCCCAGAAAGAGCCCCAATTATCCAGGAAACCAAAACCCTCCCTCCTGCAGCATCCATGCAGCCACGTGTTCAACTTCTCTCTCTCCCTCGCTATCGCTTCGCTATCACGTGGCACGGGCAACAACCCAGAGATAACAACTCTGTTTGTTCTCGCTCTAAGCTTCCACCCTAACTCCCTGAATTTCTGTCTTAAATCCCCTTCTCTCCTCCTACCCATGTCGTTGGTGCCTATGTGGACCAGGACTTGGGGCTGTTCCCCCTTCCCCTTAAGGATCCCAAAAACACGATCCGAGACATCACGAACCCTGGCACCTGGGAGGCAACATACCAACCGTGAGTCTCTCTCGTTCCCACAGAACCTCCTATCTGTTCCCCTAACTATGGAGTCCCCAATGACTAATGCTCTGCTCCTCTTCCCCCTTCCCTTCTGAGCAACAGGGACAGACTC
Source organism: Heterodontus francisci (assembly GCF_036365525.1). NCBI lineage: Eukaryota > Metazoa > Chordata > Chondrichthyes > Heterodontiformes > Heterodontidae > Heterodontus > Heterodontus francisci. Next base: position 1,017,167 of record NW_027140677.1, read on the forward strand.
TGTGCCAGATATCTGTACCCCATTGCTTACCCCTGGTAAGTCGTCCCCCGCAACAGTATCCAAAACGGTATACCTGTTGTTGAGGGAAACGGCCACAGGGGATCCCTGCACTGCCTGCTGGTTCCCTCTCCTTCCCCTGACGGTAACCCATCTACCTACTTCTTTTACCTGAGGTGAGACTACCTCCCCATAACTCCTCTCAATAGCCACCTCCATCTCCCGAATGATCCGAAGTTCATCCAGCTCCAGCTCCAGTTCCCAAACGCGGTTCTCGAGGAGCTGGAGTTGGGTGCACTTCCCGCAGATGCAGTCAGCAGGGACACTCTTGTCGACACTTACCTCCCACATTCTGCAGGAGGAACATACAACTGCCTTAACCTCCATTCCCACTATTCTAAATTCCCAACATATCTACTGAAAAACCAAAAAAAAAAGGCAAAACTTGTTAGGTTAGCAATCCAACGGACAGAACTTCTTAAATAAAACGCTTACCTTATCAACACACAAGAGTCCTTTTTTTTGGTTCGAGGAGGAGGGTGGGTGGGAGACACGACACATGTAGTGTCTCGGGTACAGCCACAACCCAAATATATAGTTTTTACTTACCCCGCAGTACCCAGGTCTTCCGAAAACAAAAGGGAATTAACTTTTAAACTTACACTGAAATTGACTTCGCAGCCGAAAGCCCGCTCCCGCACCTCCGTTACTATCAAAGCTGCAGTCATCGAAACTAAAAGAAAGAGATTTTAAACCACCCAAATATATAGTTTTTACTTACCCAGCAGTCCCCTGGTCCTCCGAAAACAAAAGGGAATTCACTTTTAAACTTCCACTGAAATTGACTTCGCAGCAGTCAGCCCGCTCCCGCACTTCCGTTGCTATCAAAGCTGCAGTCATCGAAACTAAAAGAAAGAGATTTTAAACCACCCAAATATATAGTTTTTACTTACCCAGCAGTCCCCTGGTCCTCCGAAAACAAAAGGGAATTCACTTTTAAACTTCCACTGAAATTGACTTCGCAGCAGTCAGCCCGCTCCCGCACTTCCGTTGCTATCAAAGCTGCAGTCACCGAAAACCTAATTGATGGTTCGTATTGAGGGAGTGCTATACTGTCAGAGGGTCAGTACTGAGGGAGTGACATACTGTCGGATGGTCAGTACTGGTGGAGTGCCAGACTGATGGAGGGTCAGTACTGAACGAGCGCTGCCCTGTCTGAAGATCAGTACTGAGGGAATGCAGCACTCTGAGACGGTCAGTACTGAGGGAGTGCTGCACTGTTGTTGAGTCAGTAATGAGGGAGTGCTGCACTGTCAGAAGGTCAGTACTGAGGGATTGTTGCATTATTGTTGATTCAGTACTGAGGGAGCGCTGCCTTAGTTGGAGGGGTTGACTTAGTTTGAGCTTCTGCCTTAATTTGAGCTACTGCCTAAGTCTGAGGGGTTGCCTTAGTCTGAGGGGTTGCCTTAGTTTGAGGGATTGCCTTAGTTTGATCTTCTGCCTTAGTTTGAGGGGTTCCCTTAGTTTGAGGGGTTGCCTTAGTTTGAGCTGCTGCCTTATTTTGAGAGTCTGCCTTAGTTTGAGGGGTTGCCTTAGTTTGAGGGGTTGCCTTAGTTTGAGAGTCTGCCTTAGTTTGATGGGTTGCCTTAGTTTGAGGGAAGGCCTTAGTTTGAGGGATGGCCTTAGTTTGAGGGATGGCCTTAGTTTGAGGGATTGCCTTAGCTTGAGTGATTGCCTTAGTTTGAGGGATTGCCTTAGTTTGAGGGATTGCCTTAGTTTGAGAGTTGCCTTAGTTTGAAGGGTTGCCTTAATTTGAGCTGCTGCATTAGTTTGAGCCCGTGCCTTAGTTTGAGGGCCGGCATTATTTTAATGGATTGCCTTAGTTTGAGGGGTTGCCTTAGTTTGGTGGTCCCCTTAGTTTGAGGGTTGTCTTAGTTTGAGGGCCTGCCTTAGTTTGAGGCACTGCCTTAGATTGAGGGTTGCCTCAGTATGAGGGATTGCCTTAGTATGAGGGACTGCCTTAGATTGAGGGATTGCCTCAGATTGAGGGGATACCTTATTTTGAGGGGATACCTTATTTTGAGGGGATGCCTTATTTTGAGGAGATGCCATATTTTGAGGGTTGCCTTCGTTTGGGGACCTGCCTTAGTTTGGGGGGTTGCCTTAGTTTTGGGGGGTTGCCTTAGTTTGGGGGGTTGCCTTTGTTTGGGGGGTTGCCTTTGTTTGGGGGGTTGCCTTAGTTTGGGGGATGCCTTAGTTTGAGGTGTTGCCTTATTTTGAGGTGTTGCCTTATTTTGAGGTGTTGCCTTAGTTTGAGGTGTTGCATTAGTTTGAGGGTCTGCCTTAGTTTGAGGGGATGCCTTAGTTTGAGGGTCTGCATTAGTTTCAGGGATGCCTTAGTTTGAGGGGTTGCCTGAGATCGAGGGGTGGCCTTCGATCGAGGGGTTGACTTAGTTTGAGCTGCTGCCTTAGTTTGAGGGGTTGCCTCAGTTTGAGCTGCTGCCTTAGTTTGAGGGTTTGCCTCAGATTGAGCGCTGCCTAGTTTAAGATTCTGCCCTATTTTGAGGGGTTGCCTTAGTTGGAGAGTCTGCCTTTGTTTGAGGGGTTGCCTTAGTTGGAGAGTCTGCCTTTGTTTGAGGGGTTGCCTCAGTTTGAGCGATTGCCTTCGTTTGAGGGGGTGCCTTAGTTTAAGGGGTTGCCTCAGTTAGAGGGGGTGCCTTACTTTGAGCTTCTGCCTTAGTTTGAAGGGTTGCCTTAGTTTGAGGGGTTGCCTCAGTTTGAGACTATGCCTTAGTTTGAGGCAACCCTCCCAAAACTAAGGCAACCCTCCCAAAACTAAGACAACCCCCCCAAAACTAAGGCAACCCCCCCAAAATGAAAGCAACCCCCCAAACTAAGGCAACCCTCAAACGAAGGCAACCCCTTAAACTGAGGCAACCCTCAAACTAAGGCAACGCTCAAACTAAGGCAACCACTCCAACTAATGCAATCCTCAAACTAATGCAACCCCACAAACTAAGGCAGGCTCACAAACGAAGTCAACACTCAAACGAAGGCAACCCATCAAACTAAGGTAACCCTCAAACTCAGGCAGTGCCTCAAACTAATGCAACACCTCAAGCTAAGGCAGGCCCTCAAACTAACGCAACCATCAAACTCAGGCAACCATCAAACTAAGGCACCCCCTTAAACTAAGGCAACCCTCAAACTAAGGCAACTCCTTAAACTGAGGCAGGCCCTCAAACTGAGGCAACCCCTCAAACTAAGGCAACACCTCAAACTAAGGCATCCACTCAAATTAAGGCAGCCCCTCAAACTCAGGCAACTCCTTAAACTAAGGCAGGCCCACAAACTAAGGCAGCCCCTCAAACTAATGCAAACCTCAAACTAAGGCAACACCTCAAACTTATGCAACACCTCAAACTCAGGCAGTCCCTCATACTAAGGCAACACTCAAACAAAGGCAGTGCCTCAACTAAGGCAGTGCCTCAAACTAAGGCAACGCCTCAAACTAAGGCAACACCTCAAACTAATGCAACACCTCAAACTAAGGCAACACCTCAAAATAAGGTATCCCCTCAAAATAAGGTATCCCCTCAATCTAAGGCAATCCCTCAGTCTCAGGCAATCCCTCATACTGAGGCAACCCTCAATCTAAGGCAACCCTCAAATTAGGGCAACACTCACACGAAGGCAACCCTCAAACTAGGGCAACCCTCAAACTAGGGCAACCATCAAACTCGGGCAACCCTCAAACTAAGGCGGCCCCTCAAACTAAGGCAGCCCCTCAAACTAAGGCAGCCCCTCAAACTAATGCACTCCCTCAAACTAATGCACTCCCTCAAACTCAGGAAGCACCTCAAACTAAGGCAGCCCCTCAAACTAAGGCACTCCCTCAAACTAAGGCACTCCCTCAAACTAAGGCACTCCCTCAAACTCAGGCAGCCCCTCAAACTAAGGCAACGCCTCAAAAAAGGCAACACCTCAAAATAAGGCAACACCTCAAACTAAGGCATCCCCCAAACTAAGGCAACCCCCCAAACAAAGGCAACCCCCCAAACTAAGGCAACCCCCCAAACTAAGGCAACCCCCCCAAAACTAAGGCAACCCCCCAAACTAAGGCAGGCCCCCAAACGAAGGCAACCCTCAAAATATGGCATCCCCTCAAAATAAGGCATCCCCTCAAAATAAGGTATCCCCTCAAGATAAGGTATCCCCTCAATCTAAGGCAATCCCTCAGTCTCAGGCAATCCCTCATACTAAGGCAACCCTCAATCTAAGGCAACCCGCAAATTAGGGCAACACTCACACGAAGGCAACCCTCAAACTAGGGCAACCATCAAACTAGGGCAACCATCAAACTAGGGCAACCCTCAAACTAAGGCGGCCCCTCATACTAAGGCAGCCCCTCAAACTAAGGCAGCCCCTCAAACTAATGCACTCCCTCAAACTAATGCACTCCCTCAAACTAATGCCCTCCCTCAAACTCAGGATGCTCCTCAAACTAAGGCAGCCCCTCAAACTAAGGCACTCCCTCAAACTAAGGCACTCCCTCAAACTAAGGCACTCCCTCATACTCAGGCAGCCCCTCAAACTAAGGCAACGCCTCAGACTAATGCAACGCCTCAAACTAATGCAACGCCTCAAACTAAGGCCACACTCAAACTAAGGCAACGCTCAAACTAAGGCAACCACTCAAACTAATGCAATCCTCAAACTAATGCAACCCCGCAAACAAAGGCAGGCTCACAAACTAAGTCAACACTCAAACGAAGGCAACCCCTCAAACTAAGGTAACCCTCAAACTCAGGCAGTGCCTCAAACGAATGCAACACCTCAAGCTAAGGCAGGCCCTCAAACTAATGCAACCATCAAACTCAGGCAACCATCAAACGAAGGCACCCCCTCAAACTAAGGCAACCCTCAAACTAAGGCAACTCCTTAAACTGAGGCAGGCCCTCAAACTGAGGCAACCCCTCAAACTATGGCAACCCCTGAAACTAAGGCATCCACTCAAACTAAGGCAGCCCCTCAAACTCAGGCAACTCCTTAAACTAAGGCAGGCCCACAAACTTAGGCAACCCTCAAACTAAGGCAACTCCTCAAAATAAGGCATCCACTCAAACTAAGGCAGCCCCTCAAACTAAGGCAGCCCCTCAAAATAAGGTATCCGCTCAATCTAAGGCAATCCCTCAGTCTCAGGCAATCCCTCATACTCAGGCAATCCCTCATACTAAGGCAATCCCTCACACTAAGGCAACCCTCAATCTAAGGCAGTGCCTCAAACTAAGGCAGCACCTCAAACTAAGGCTACACCTCAAACTAAGGCAACCCTCAAATTAGGGCCACCCTCACACGAAGGCAACCCTCAAACTAGGGCAACCCTCAAACTAGGGTAACCATCAAACTAGGGCCACCCTCAAACTAGGGCAACCCTCAAACTAAGGCTGCCCCTCAAACTAAGGCAGCCCCTCAAACTAAGGCAGCCCCTCAAACTAAGGCACTCCCTCAAACTAAGGCACTCCCTCAAACTAAGGCACTCCCTCAAACTCAGGCAGCCCCTCAGACTAAGGCAATGCCTCAAACTAATGCAACGCCTCAAACTAATGCAACGCCTCAAACTAAGGCCACACTCAAACTAAGGCAACAGTCAAACTAAGGCAACGCTCAAACTAAGGCAACCACTCAAACTAATGCAATCCTCAAACTAATGCAACCCCGCAAACGAAGGCAGGCTCACAAACTAAGTCAACACTCAAACGAAGGCAACCCCTCAAACTAAGGTAACCCTCAAACTCAGGCAGTGCCTCAAACTAATGCAACACCTCAAGCTAAGGCAGGCCCTCAAACTAATGCAACCATCAAACTCAGGCAACCATCAAACTAAGGCAACTCCTTAAACTGAGGCAGGCACTCAAACTGAGGCAACCCTCAAACTAAGGCAACTCCTCAAAATAAGGCATCCACTCAAACTAAGGCAGCCCTCAAACTAAGGCAGCCCCTAAAACTAAGGCAGCCCCTCAAACTAAGGCAAACCTCAAACTAAGTCAAACCTCAAACTGATGCAACACCTCAAACTAAGGCAGCCCCTCAAACGAAGGCAGCCCCTCAAACGGAGGCAGCCCCTCAAACTGAGGCAGCCCCTCAAAGTAATGCAGCCCCTCAAAGTAATGCAGCCCCTCAGACGAATGCAGCCCCTCAGACCAACGCAGCCCCTCAGACGAATGCAGCCCCTCAGACTAAGGCTGCCCCTCAGACGAATGCATCCCCTCAGACGAATGCATCCCCTCAGAAGAATGCAGCCCCTCAGACGAATGCAGCACCTCAAACTAAGGCTTCCTCACAAACTAAGCCATTCTGTCAAACAAAGGCAACCCCTCAAACTAATGCAACCCCTCAAACTAAGGCAACCCCTCTCCTAAGGCACCCCTCTACTAAGGCAACACCTCAAACTAAGGCAGCTCCTCAAAATAAGGCATCCCCACAAACTAAGGCATCCCCTCAAACGAAGGTCAGCCCATCAAACGAAGGCAACACCTCAAACTCAGGCAACACCTCAAACTAAGGCAACACCTCAAACTCAGGCAGCCCCTCAAACTAAGGCTGCCCCTCAAACTAAGGCTGCCCCTCAAACAAAGGCAGCCCCTCAAACTAAGGCAGCCCCTCAAACAAAGGCAACACCCCAAACTAATGCAGCACATCAATCCTAGTCAACCCTCAATCTAATGCAGCCCCTCAAACTAAGACAGCCCCTCAAACTAATGCAGCACATCAAACTAATGCAGCCCCTCAAACTAATGCAGCCCCTCAACGAAGGCACCCTCAAACGAGGGCAATACTCAAACTCGGGCAAAACCTCAAACTCATTCAGCCCCGAGAACAAATGCAACGCCTCAAACAAATGCAACGCCTCAAACTAATGCAACGCCTCAAACTAATGCAACGCCTCAAACTAAGGCAACATCTCAAACTAAGGCCGCCCTCAAACTGAGGCTATCCTCAAACTAAGGCAACCCCTCAAAAAAAGGCAACCCCTCAAACTAAGGCAACCCCTCAAACTAAGGCAGTCCCTCATACTCGGGCAACCCTCATACTCGGGCAACCCTCAAACTAAGGCAGCCCCTCAAACTAAGGCAGCCCCTCAAACTGATGCATTCTCTCAAACTGATGCACTCCCTCAAACTGATGCACTCCCTCAAACTTAGGCAGCCCCTCAAACTCAGGCAGCCCCACAAACTCAGGCAGCCCCTCAAACTAAGGGAGCCCCTCAAACTGATGCAACGCCTCAAACTGATGCAACGCCTCAAACTGAGGCAACCCCTCAAACTAAGGCAACCCCTCAAACTAAGGTAAAACCTCAAACTAAGGCAAAACCTCAAACTAAGGCAAAACCTCAAACTAAGGCAGCCCCTCAAACTGGGGCAGACCCTCAAACTAGGGCAACCCTCACACTAGGGCAACCCTAAAACTAAGGCAGCCCCTCAAACTAAGGCACTCCCTCCAACTCAGGCACTCCCTCAAACTCAGGCAGCCCCTCAAACTAAGGCAGCCCCTCAAACTAAGGCAACGCCTCAAACTAATGCAACGCCTCAAAATAATGCAACGCCTCAAACTAAGGCAACACTCAAACTAAGGCAACACTCAAACTAAGGCATTCCTCTACATAAGGCATCCCTCAAACTAAGGGATCCCTCAAACTAAACAAACCCTCAAACTAAACAAACACTCAAACTAATGCAGCCCCTCAAAGTAATGCAGACCCTCATACTTATGCAGCCCCTCAGACTAATGCAGCCCCTCAGACTAATGCAGCTCATCAGACGAATGCAGCCCCTCAGACTAAGGCTGCCCCTCAGACTAAGGTAGCCCCTCAGACGACTGCAGCCCCTCCATCGACTGCAGCCCCTCATACGACTGCAGCCCCTCAGACGAATGCAGCCCCTCAAACTAAGGCTTCCCCACAAACTAAGCCATTCCGTCAAACTAAGGCAACCCCTCAAACTAAGGCAGCCCCTCAAACTAAGGCAACCCATTAAACTGAGGCAACCCATCAAACTAAGGCAACCCCTCTCCTAAGGCAACACCTCAAACTAAGGCAGCCCCTCAAACGAAGGCAGCCCCACAAACGAAGGCAGCCCCTCAAAAGAAGGCAACAGCTCAAACGAAGGCAACACCTCAAACGAAGGCAACACCTCAAACGAAATCAACACCTCAAACGAAGGCAACACCTCAAACGAAGGCAACACCTCAATCTAAGGCAACACCTCATTCTCAGGCAACACCTCAAACTAAGGCAACACCTCAAACGAAGGCAACACCTCAATCTAAGGCAACACCTCAATCTAAGGCAACACCTCAAACTAAGGCAACACCTCAAACTAAGGCAACACCTCAAACTAAGGCAACACCTCAAACTAAGGCTGCCCCTCAAACTAAGGCAGCCGCTCAAACTAAGGCAGCCCCTCAAACTAAGGCAGCCCCTCAAACTAAGGCAGCCCCTCAAACAAAGGCAACACCCCAAATTAATGTAGCACATCAATCTAAGGCAACCCTCAATCTAATGCAGCCCCTCAAACTAAGACAGCCCCTCAAAGTAAGACAGCCCCTCAAAGAAAGACAGCCCCTCAAAGTAAGACAGCCCCTCCTACTAATGCAGCCCCTCATACTAATGCAGCCCCTCATACTACTGCAGCCCCTCAAACTAAGGCTGCCCCACAAACTAAGGCATCCCCTCAAACTAAGGCAACCCCTCAAACTAATTCAGCCCCTCAAACGAAGGCTTCCCCACAAACTAAGCCATTCCGTCAAACTAAGGCAACCCCTCAAACCAAGGCAACCCCTCTACGAAGCCAGCCCCTCAAACTAAGGCAACCCCACAAACTAAGGCAACACCTCAAACGAAGGCAGCCCCTCAAACTAAGGCAGCCCCTCAAACTAAGGCAGCTGCTCAAACAAAGGCAGCCCCTCAAACTAGGCAACCCTCAAACTAAGGCAGACCTCAAACTAAGGCAGACCTCAAACTAAGGCAATTCTCAAACTAAGGCAGGCCCTCAAACTGGGGCAACCCTGAAAATAAGGCAGCCGCTCAAAGTGAGGCAACCCTCAAAGTGAGGCAACCCTCAAACTAAAGCAGCCCCTCAAACTAAGGCAGGCCCTCAAACTAAGGCAATTCTCAAACTAATGCAGCGCTTCTAACTAAGGCAGTGCCTCAAACTAAGGCAGCCCCTCTCACTAAGACAGCTCCTCTCACTAAGGCAGCCCCTTTCACGAAGGCAGCCTCTGACACTCAAGCAGGCCCTGAAACTCAAGCACGCCCTGAAACTAAAGCAGGCCCTGAAACTCAAGCAGGCCCTTAAATTAATGCAGCACCACAAACTAAGGCTGCCCCTCATACTAAGGCAGCCCCTCATATAAAGGCATCACTTCAAACTAAGGCAACCCCTCAAACGAAGGCAACCCCTCAAACGAAGGCAACCCCTCCAACTGAGGCAGCCGCTCAAACTAAGGCTGCCCCTCAAACTAAGGCTGCCCCTCAAACTAAGGCAGCCCCTCAAACTAATGCAGCCCCGCAAAATAAGGCAGCCCCGCAAACTAAGGCAGCCCCGCAAACTCAGGCAGCCCCTCACACTCAGGCAGCCCCTCACACGAAGGCAGCCCCTCACACTAAGGCAGCCCACAAACTAAGGCAACACCTCAAACTAAGGCAACACCTCAAACTAAGGCAACACCTCAAACTATTGCAACATCTCAAACGAAGTAAACCCTCTAACTAAGACAACCCCTCAAAATAAGGCAACATCTCAAAATAAAGCAATTCATCAAACTAAGGCAGCCCCTCAAACTAAGGCAGCACCTCAAATTAAGATAGCCCCTCAAACTAAGGTCGCCTCTCAGACTAATGCAACACCACAAACTAAGGCAACACCTCAAACTAAGGCTCCACCTCAAATTAAGGCTACACCTCAAACTAATGAAACCCTCAAAAAAAGGCAACAACTAAAACTAAGGCAACACCTCAAACTAAGGCAACACCTCAAACTAAGACAGACCACTTAAAATCAGGCAACACCTCAAATTAAGAAAATCCTCAAACTAAGGCAACACCTCAAACTAATGCAACACCTCAAACTGAGACAGCCCACTTAAAATAAGGCAAGACCTCAAATTAAGAAAACCCTCAAACTAAGGCTAAACCTCAAACTAATGAAACCCTCAAACTAAGGCAACACCTCAAACTAAGGGAACCGTCAAACGAATACAACCCTCAAACTAATGCAACACTCAAACTAATGCAACCCTCAAACTAATGCAACCCTCAAACGAAGGCAACACCTCAAACTGAGGCAGCCGCTCAAACTAAGGCTGCCCCTCAAACTAAGGCTGCCCCTCAAACTAAGGCAGCCCCTCAAACTAATGCAGCCCCGCAAAATAAGGCAGCCCCGCAAACTAAGGCAGCCCCGCAAACTCAGGCAGCCCCTCACACTCAGGCAGCCCCTCACACGAAGGCAGCCCCTCACACTAAGGCAGCCCACAAACTAAGGCAACACCTCAAACTAAGGCAACACCTCAAACTAAGGCAACACCTCAAACTATTGCAACATCTCAAACGAAGTAAACCCTCTAACTAAGACAACCCCTCCAAATAAGGCAACATCTCAAAATAAAGCAGTTCATCAAACTAAGGCAGCCCCTCAAACTAAGGCAGCACCTCAAATTAAGATAGACCCTCAAACTAAGGTCGCCCCTCAAACTAATGCAACACCTCAAACTAAGGCAACACCTCAAACTAAGGCTCCACCTCAAACTAAGGCTACACCTCAAACTAATGAAACCCTCAAAAAAAGGCAACAACTAAAACTAAGGCAACACCTCAAACTATGGCAACACCTCAAACTAAGACAGCCCACTTAAAATCAGGCAACACCTCAAATTAAGAAAATCCTCAAACTAAGGCAACACCTCAAACTAATGCAACACCTCAAACTGAGACAGCCCACTTAAAATAAGGCAAGACCTCAAATTAAGAAAACCCTCAAACTAAGGCTAAACCTCAAACTAATGAAACCCTCAAACCAAGGCAACACCTCAAACTAAGGGAACCGTCAAACGAATACAACCCTCAAACTAATGCAACACTCAAACTAATGCAACCCTCAAACTAATGCAACCCTCAAACGAAGGCAACACCTCAAACTAAGGCAACACCTCAAACTAACGCTCAACCTCAAACTAATGAAACCCTCAAACTAAGGCAACACCTCAAACTAAGGCAAGACCTCAAACTAATGCAACTGCTCAAACTAAGGCAACACCTCAAACTTAGGCAACACCTCAAACTAATGCAACTGCTCAAACAAACGCAACACCTCAAACTAAGGCAACATCTCAAACTAAGGCAACCCTCAATCAAAGGCAACACCTCAAATTAAGGCAACACCTCAAACTAAGGCAACACCTCAAACTAAGGCAACCCTCAATCAAAGGCAACAACTCAAACTAAGGCAACAACTCAAACTAAGGCAACACCTCAAACTAAGGCAACACCTCAAACTAAGGCAACACCTCAATCTAAGGCAACACCTCAAACTAAGGCAACACCTCAAACTGAGGCAACACCTCAAACTAAGGCAACACCTCAAACTAAGACAGCCCACGAAAACTAAGGCAACACCTCAAATTATGTAAACCCTCAAAATAAGGCACCACCACAAACGAAGGGAACCCTCAAACTAAGGCAACCCTCAAACTAAGCAACCCTCAAACTAAGGCAACCCTCAAACAAACTAAGGCAACACCTCAAACTAATGCAACACCTCAAACTAATGCAACACCTCAGACTAAAGCAACACCTCAAACTAAAGCAACACCTCAAACGAAAGCAACTCCTCAAACTAAAGCAACTGCTCAAACTAAAGCAACTCCTCAAACTAAAGCAACCTCTCAAACTAATGCAACTCCTCAAACCAATGCAACTCCTCAAACTCATGCAAATCCTCAAACTAATGCAACACCTCAAACAAAGGAAACCGTCAATCAAAGGCAACACCTCAAACTCAGGCAGAACCTCAAACGAAGGCCGCCCCTCAAACTAAGGCAGCCCCTCAAACTAAGGCAGCTCCTCAAACTAAGGCAGCTCCTCAAACTAAGGCAGCCCCTCAAACTAAGGCAGCTCCTCAAACTAAGGCAGCTCCTCAAACTAAGGCAGCCCCTCAAACTAAGGCAACACATCAAACTAAGGCAACACATCAAACTGAGGCAACACATCAAACTAAGGCAAAACCTCAATATAAGGCAACCCTCAAACTGAGGCAACACCTCAAACTAAGGCAACACCTCAAACTAAGGCAACACCTCAAATAAAGGCAACACCTCAAACAAAGACAGCACCTCAAACAAAGGCAGCATCTCAAACTAAGGCAGCACCTCAAACAAAGGCAACCCTAAAACTAATGCAACACCTCAAACAAAGGCAAATCCTCAAACTAAGGCAAAACCTCAAACTAAGGCAAAAACTCAAACTAAGGCAGCTCCTCAAACTAAGGCAGCCCCTCAAACTAAGGCAGCTCCTCAAACTAAGGCAGCTCCTCAAACTAAGGCAGCTCCTCAAACTAAGGCAGCTCCTCAAACTAAGGCAGCCCCTCAAACTAAGGCAACACATCAAACTAAGGCAACACATCAAACTGAGGCAACACATCAAACTAAGGCAAATCATCAAACTAAGGCAAAAACTCAAACTAAGGCAACACCTCAAACAAAGGCAACACCTCAAACTAAGGCAGCTCCTCAAACTAAGGCAGCTCCTCAAACTAAGGCAGCCCCTCAAACTAAGGCAGCTCCTCAAACTAAGGCAGCTCCTCAAACTAAGGCAGCCCCTCAAACTAAGGCAACACATCAAACTAAGGCAACACATCAAACTGAGGCAACACATCAAACTAAGGCAAATCATCAAACTAAGGCAAAAACTCAAACTAAGGCAACACCTCAAACAAAGGCAACACCTCAAACTAAGGCAACACCTCAAACTAATGCAACACCTCAAACTAATGCAACACCTCAAACTAATGCAACACATCAAACTAAGGCAACACATCAAAATAATGCAACACATCAAACTAAGGCAACACCTCTAACTAAGGCAACACCTCAAACTATGGCAACATTTCAAACTAAGGCAACCGTCAAACTAATGGAACCCTCAAACTAATGGAACCCTCAAACTAATGCAACACCTCAAACTAAAGGAACACATCAAACTAAGGCAACACCTCAAACTAAGGCAACACCTCAAACTAAGGCAACCCTCAAACTAAGGCAGCACCTCAAATAAAGGCAACACCACAAACTAAGGCAACACCTCAAACTTATGCAACATCTCAAACTGATTCAACAACTCAAACAAATGCAACACCTCAAACTAAGGCAACAACTCAAACTAAGGCAACACCTCAAACTAAGGCAACACATCAAACTAAGGCATCACCTCAAACTAAGGCAACACCTCAAACTGAGGCCTCACCTCAAACAAAGGCAACACCTCAAACTAATGCAACACCTCAAACTAAGGCAACACCTCAAACTAAGGCCACACCTCAAACTAAGGCAAAAGCACAAACAAAGGCTCCCATCAAACTAAGCAATGTCTCAAACTAAGCAACCCCCAAACTAATGCAACACCTCAAATTAAGGCAAAACATCAAATAAAGGCTCCCATCAAACTAAGCAATATCTCAAACTGAGGCAAACCTCAAACTAAGGCAACACCTCAAACGAAGGCAACACCTCAAACTAAGGCAACACCTCAAACTAAGGCAACACCTCAAACTAAGGCAACCCCTCAAACAGATGCAGCCCCTTAAACTAAGGCAACACCTCAAACTAAGGCAACACCTCAAACTAAGGGAACCCTCAAACTAAGGGAACCCACAAACTAAGGGAACTCTCAAACAAAGGAAACCCACTAACGAAGGCTGCAACTCAAACTAAAGCAGCACCTCAAACTAATGCAACACCTCAAACTAATGCAACACCTCAAACTAAGGCAACACCTCAAACTAAGGCAACACCTCAAACTAAGACAGCCCACTTAAAATAAGGCAACACCTCAAATTAAGAAAACCCTCAAACTAATGCAACACCTCAAACTAATGCAACACCTCAAACTAAGGCAACACCTCAAACTAAGGCAACACCTCAAACTGAGACAGCCCACTTAAAATAAGGCAAGACCTCAAATTAAGAAAACCCTCAAACTAAGGCAACACATCAAACTAAGGCTAAACCTCAAACTAATGAAACCCTCTAACTAAGGCAACATCTCAAACTAAGGCAGCTCCTCAAACTAAGGCAGCTCCTCAAACTAAGGCAACACATCAAACTAAGGCAACACATCAAACTGAGGCAACACATCAAACTAAGGCAACACCTCAATATGAGGCAACCCTAAAACTAAGGCAACACCTCAAACTAAGGCAACACCTCAAACTAAGGCAACACCTCAAATAAAGGCAACACCTCAAACAAAGACAGCACCTCAAACAAAGGCAGCATATCAAAAAAAGGCAGCAGCTCAAACAAAGGCAACCCTAAAACTAATGCAAAACCTCAAACTAAGGCAAATCCTCAAACTTAGGCAAATCCTCAAACTAAGGCAAAACCTCAAACTAAGGCAACACCTCAAACAAAGGCAACACCTCAAACTAAGGCAACACCTCAAACTGAGGCAACACCTCAAACTAAGGCAACACCTCAAACTAAGGCAACACCTCAAATAAAGGCAACACCTCAAACAAAGACAGCACATCAAACAAAGGCAGCATCTCAAACTAAGGCAGCCCCTCAAACTAAGGCAGCTCCTCAAACTAAGGCAGCTCCTCAAACTAAGGCAACACATCAAACTAAGGCAACACATCAAACTGAGGCAACACGTCAAACTAAGGCAACACCTCAATATAAGGCAACCCTCAAACTGAGGCAACACCTCAAACTAAGGCAACACCTCAAACTAAGGCAACACCTCAAATAAAGGCAACACCTCAAACAAAGACAGCACCTCAAACAAAGGCAGCATCTCAAACTAAGGCAGCCCCTCAAACTAAGGCAGCTCCTCAAACTAAGGCAGCTCCTCAAACTAAGGCAACACATCAAACTAAGGCAACACATCAAACTGAGGCAACACATCAAACTAAGGCAACACCTCAATATAAGGCAACCCTCAAACTGAGGCAACACCTCAAACTAAGGCAACACCTCAAACTAAGGCAACACCTCAAATAAAGGCAACACCTCAAACAAAGACAGCACCTCAAACAAAGGCAGCATCTCAAACAAAGGCAGCACCTCAAACAAAGGCAACCCTAAAACTAATGCAAAACCTCAAACAAAGGCAAATCCTCAAACTTAGGCAAATCCTCAAACTAAGGCAAAACCTCAAACTAAGGCAACACCTCAAACAAAGGCAACACCTCAAACTAAGGCAACACCTCAAACTAATGCAACACCTCAAACTAATGCAACACATCAAACTAATGCAACACATCAAACTAAGGCAACACATTAAAATAATGCAAAACATCAAACTAAGGCAACACCTCTATCTAAGGCAACACCTCAAACTATGGCAACATTTCAAACTAAGGCAACCGTCAAACTAATGGAACCCTCAAACTAATGGAACCCTCAAACTAATGCAACACCTCAAACTAAAGCAACACCTCAAACTAAGGCAACACCTCAAACTAAGGCAACACCTCAAACTAAGGCAACCCTCAAACTAAGGCAGCACCTCAAATAAAGGCAACACCACAAACTAAGGCAACACCTCAAACTTATGCAACATCTCAAACTGATTCAACAACTCAAACAAATGCAACACCTCAAACTAATGCAACACCTCAAACTAAGGCAACAACTCAAACTAAGGCAACACCTCAAACTAAGGCAACACATCAAACTAAGGCATCACCTCAAACTAAGGCAACACCTCAAACTGAGGCCTCACCTCAAACGAAGGCAACACCTCAAACTAATGCAACACCTCAAACTAAGGCAACACCTCAAACTAAGGCCACACCTCAAACTAAGGCAAAAGCACAAACAAAGGCTCCCATCAAACTAAGCAATGTCTCAAACTAAGCAACCCCCAAACTAATGCAACACCTCAAATTAAGGCAAAACATCAAATAAAGGCTCCCATCAAACTAAGCAATATCTCAAACTGAGGCAAACCTCAAACTAAGGCAACACCTCAAACTAAGGCAACACCTCAAACTAAGGCAACACCTCAAACTAAGGCAACACCTCAAACTAAGGCAACCCCTCAAACAGATGCAGCCCTTTAAACTAAGGCAACACCTCAAACTAAGGCAACACCTCAAACTAAGGGAACCCTCAAACTAAGGGAACCCACAAACTAAGGGAACCCTCAAACAAAGGAAACCCACTAACGAAGGCTGCAACTCAAACTAAAGCAGCACCTCAAACTAATGCAACACCTCAAACTAATGCAACACCTCAAACTAAGGCAACACCTCAAACTAAGGCAACACCTCAAACTAAGACAGCCCACTTAAAATAAGGCAACACCTCAAACTAAGAAAACCCTCAAACTAAGGCAACACCTCAAACTAATGCAACACCTCAAACTGAGGCAACACCTCAAACTAAGGCAACACCTCAAACTCAGACAGCCCACTTAAAATAAGGCAAGACCTCAAATTAAGAAAACCCTCAAACTAAGGCAACACATCAAACTAAGGCTAAACCTCAAACTAATGAAACCCTCTAACTAAGGCAACATCTCAAACTAAGGCAGCTCCTCAAACTAAGGCAGCTCCTCAAACTAAGGCAACACATCAAACTAAGGCAACACATCAAACTGAGGCAACACATCGAACTAAGGCAACACCTCAATATGAGGCAACCCTCAAACTAAGGCAACACCTCAAACTAAGGCAACACCTCAAACTAAGGCAACACCTCAAATAAAGGCAACACCTCAAACAAAGACAGCACCTCAAACAAAGGCAGCATATCAAACAAAGGCAGCAGCTCAAACAAAGGCAACCCTAAAACTAATGCAAAACCTCAAACTAAGGCAAATCCTCAAACTTAGGCAAATCCTCAAACTAAGGCAAAACCTCAAACTAAGGCAACACCTCAAACAAAGGCAACACCTCAAACTAAGGCAACACCTCAAACTGAGGCAACACCTCAAACTAAGGCAACACCTCAAACTAAGGCAACACCTCAAACTAAGGCAACACCTCAAATAAAGGAAACACCTCAAACAAAGACAGCACATCAAACAAAGGCAGCATCTCAAACTAAGGCAGCCCCTCAAACTAAGGCAGCTCCTCAAACTAAGGCAGCTCCTCAAACTAAGGCAACACATCAAACTAAGGCAACACATCAAACTGAGGCAACACATCAAACTAAGGCAACACCTCAATATAAGGCAACCCTCAAACTGAGGCAACACCTCAAACTAAGGCAACACCTCAAACTAAGGCAACACCTCAAATAAAGGCAACACCTCAAACAAAGACAGCACCTCAAACAAAGGCAGCATCTCAAACAAAGGCAGCACCTCAAACAAAGGCAACCCTAAAACTAATGCAAAACCTCAAACAAAGGCAAATCCTCAAACTTAGGCAAATCCTCAAACTAAGGCAAAACCTCAAACTAAGGCAACACCTCAAACAAAGGCAACACCTCAAACTAAGGCAACACCTCAAACTAATGCAACACCTCAAACTAATGCAACACCTCAAACTAATGCAACACCTCAAACTAAGGCAACACATCAAAATAATGCAACACATCAAACTAAGGCAACACCTCAAACTAATGCAACACCTCAAACTAAGGCAACAACTCAAACTAAGGCAACACCTCAAACTAAGGCAACACATCAAACTAAGGCATCACCTCAAACTAAGGCAACACCTCAAACTGAGGCCTCACCTCAAACGAAGGCAACACCTCAAACTAATGCAACACCTCAAACTAAGGCAACACCTCAAACTAAGGCCACACCTCAAACTAAGGCAAAAGCACAAACAAAGGCTCCCATCAAACTAAGCAATGTCTCAAACTAAGCAACCCCCAAACTAATGCAACACCTCAAATTAAGGCAAAACATCAAATAAAGGCTCCCATCAAACTAAGCAATATCTCAAACTGAGGCAAACCTCAAACTAAGGCAACACCTCAAACTAAGGCAACACCTCAAACTAAGGCAACACCTCAAACTAAGGCAACACCTCAAACTAAGGCAACCCCTCAAACAGATGCAGCCCTTTAAACTAAGGCAACACCTCAAACTAAGGCAACACCTCAAACTAAGGGAACCCTCAAACTAAGGGAACCCACAAACTAAGGGAACCCTCAAACAAAGGAAACCCACTAACGAAGGCTGCAACTCAAACTAAAGCAGCACCTCAAACTAATGCAACACCTCAAACTAATGCAACACCTCAAACTAAGGCAACACCTCAAACTAAGGCAACACCTCAAACTAAGACAGCCCACTTAAAATAAGGCAACACCTCAAACTAAGAAAACCCTCAAACTAAGGCAACACCTCAAACTAATGCAACACCTCAAACTGAGGCAACACCTCAAACTAAGGCAACACCTCAAACTCAGACAGCCCACTTAAAATAAGGCAAGACCTCAAATTAAGAAAACCCTCAAACTAAGGCAACACATCAAACTAAGGCTAAACCTCAAACTAATGAAACCCTCTAACTAAGGCAACATCTCAAACTAAGGCAGCTCCTCAAACTAAGGCAGCTCCTCAAACTAAGGCAACACATCAAACTAAGGCAACACATCAAACTGAGGCAACACATCGAACTAAGGCAACACCTCAATATGAGGCAACCCTCAAACTAAGGCAACACCTCAAACTAAGGCAACACCTCAAACTAAGGCAACACCTCAAATAAAGGCAACACCTCAAACAAAGACAGCACCTCAAACAAAGGCAGCATATCAAACAAAGGCAGCAGCTCAAACAAAGGCAACCCTAAAACTAATGCAAAACCTCAAACTAAGGCAAATCCTCAAACTTAGGCAAATCCTCAAACTAAGGCAAAACCTCAAACTAAGGCAACACCTCAAACAAAGGCAACACCTCAAACTAAGGCAACACCTCAAACTGAGGCAACACCTCAAACTAAGGCAACACCTCAAACTAAGGCAACACCTCAAACTAAGGCAACACCTCAAATAAAGGCAACACCTCAAACAAAGACAGCACATCAAACAAAGGCAGCATCTCAAACTAAGGCAGCCCCTCAAACTAAGGCAGCTCCTCAAACTAAGGCAGCTCCTCAAACTAAGGCAACACATCAAACTAAGGCAACACATCAAACTGAGGCAACACATCAAACTAAGGCAACACCTCAATATAAGGCAACCCTCAAACTGAGGCAACACCTCAAACTAAGGCAACACCTCAAACTAAGGCAACACCTCAAATAAAGGCAACACCTCAAACAAAGACAGCACCTCAAACAAAGGCAGCATCTCAAACAAAGGCAGCACCTCAAACAAAGGCAACCCTAAAACTAATGCAAAACCTCAAACAAAGGCAAATCCTCAAACTTAGGCAAATCCTCAAACTAAGGCAAAACCTCAAACTAAGGCAACACCTCAAACAAAGGCAACACCTCAAACTAAGGCAACACCTCAAACTAATGCAACACCTCAAACTAATGCAACACCTCAAACTAATGCAACACCTCAAACTAAGGCAACACATCAAAATAATGCAACACATCAAACTAAGGCAACACCTCTAACTAAGGCAACACCTCAAACTATGGCAACATTTCAAACTAAGGCAACCGTCAAACTAATGGAACCCTCAAACTAATGGAACCCTCAAACTAATGCAACACCTCAAACTAAAGCAACACCTCAAACTAAGGCAACACCTCAAACTAAGGCAACACCTCAAACTAAGGCAACACCTCAAACTAAGGCAACCCTCAAACTAAGGCAGCACCTCAAACAAAGGCAACACCACAAACTAAGGCAACACCTCAAACTTATGCAACACCTCAAACTGATTCAACAACTCAAACAAATGCAACACCTCAAACTAATGCAACACCTCAAACTAAGGCAACAACTCAAACTAAGGCAACACCTCAAACTAACGCAACACATCAAACTAAGGCATCACCTCAAACTAAGGCAACACCTCAAACTGAGGCCTCACCTCAAACGAAGGCAACACCTCAAACTAATGCAACACCTCAAACTAAGGCAACACCTCAAACTAAGGCCACACCTCAAACTAAGGCAAAACCACAAACAAAGGCTCCCATCAAACTAAGCAAAGTCTCAAACTAAGCAACCCCCAAACTAATGCAACATCTCAAATTAAGGCAAAACCTCAAATAAAGGCTCCCATCAAACTAAGCAATATCTCAAACTGAGGCAAACCTCAAACTAAGGCAACACCTCAAACGAAGGCAACACCTCAAACTAAGGCAACACCTCAAACTAAGGCAACCCCTCAAACAGATGCAGCCCCTTAAACTAAGGCAACACCTCAAACGAAGGCAACACCTCAAACTAAGGGAACCCTCAAACTAAGGGAACCCTGAAACTAAGGGAACCCTCAAACAAAGGCAACCCACTAACGAAGGCTGCAACTCAAACTAAAGCAGCACCTCAAACTAATGCAACACCTCAAACTAATGCAACACCTCAAACTAAGGCAACACCTCAAACTAAGGCAACACCTCAAACTAAGACAGCCCACTTAAAATAAGGCAACACCTCAAATTAAGAAAACCCTCAAACTAAGGCAACACCTCAAACTAATGCAACACCTCAAACTGAGGCAACAGCTCAAACTAAGGCAACACCTCAAGCTGAGACAGCCCACTTAAAATAAGGCAAGACCTCAAATTAAGAAAACCCTCAAACTAAGGCAACACCTCAAACTAAGGCTAAACCTCAAACTAATGAAACCCTCTAACTAAGGCAACATCTCAAACTAAGGCAACCGTCAAACGAATACAACCCTCAAACTTTTGCAACACTCAAACTAATGCAACCATCAAACTAATGCAACCCACAAACTAATGCAACCCTCAAACTAAGGCAACACCTCAAACTAAGGCAACACCTCAAAATAAGGCTAAACCTCAAACTAATGAAACCCTCAAACTAAGGCAACACCTCAAACTGAGGCAACACCTCAAACTAAGGCAACACCTCAAACTAAGGCAACACCTCAAACTGAGGCAAAACCTCAAACTGAGGCAACACCTCAAACTAAGGCAACACCTCAAACTAAGGCAACACCTCAAACTAAGGCAACACCTCAATCTAATGCAACAGCTCAATCTAATGCAACACCTCAAACAAAGGCAACACATCAAAATAATGCAACACATCAAACTAAAGCAACACCTCTAACTAAGGCAACACCTCAAACTAAGGCAACTCATCAAACTAAGGCACCACGTCAAACTAAGGCAACACCTCAAACTGAGGCCTCACCTCAAACGAAGGCAACACCTCAAACTAATTCAACACCTCAAACTAAGGCAACACCTCAAACTAAGGCAACACCTCAAACTAAGGCAACACCTCAAACAAAGGCAACACCTCAAATTAAGGCAACACCTCAAACTTATGCAACACCTCAAACTGATTCAACAACTCAAACTAATGCAACACCTCAAACTAATGCAACACCTCAAACTAAGGCAACAACTCAAACTAAGGCAACACCTCAAACTAAGGCAACTCATCAAACTAAGGCACCACGTCAAACTAAGGCAACACCTCAAACTGAGGCCTCACCTCAAACGAAGGCAACACATCAAACTAATGCAACACCTCAAACTAAGGCAACACATCAAACTAAGGCAACACCTCAAACTAAGGCAAAACCACAAACAAAGGCTCCCATCAAACTAAGCAATATCTCAAACTAAGCAACCACCAAACCAATGCAACACCTCAAATTAAGACAAAACCTCAAATAAAGGCTCCCATCAAACTAAGCAATATCTCAAACTAAGGCAAACCTCAAACTAAGGCAACACCTCAAACTAAGGCAACACCTCAAACTAAGGCAACACCTCAAACTAAGGCAACACCTCAAACTAATGCAACACCTCAAACTAATGCAACACCTCAAACTAATGCAACACATCAAACTAAGGCAACACATCAAAATAATGCAACACATCAAACTAAGGCAACACCTCTAACTAAGGCAACACCTCAAACTATGGCAACATTTCAAACTAAGGCAACCGTCAAACTAATGGAACCCTCAAACTAATGGAACCCTCAAACTAATGCAACACCTCAAACTAAAGCAAATCCTCAAACTAAGGCAACACCTCAAACTAAGGCAACACCTCAAACTAAGGCAACACCTCAAACTAAGGCAACCCTCAAACTAAGGCAGCACCTCAAACAAAGGCAACACCACAAACTAAGGCAACACCTCAAACTTATGCAACACCTCAAACTGATTCAACAACTCAAACAAATGCAACACCTCAAACTAATGCAACACCTCAAGCTAAGGCAACAACTCAAACTAAGGCAACACCTCAAACTAAGGCAACACATCAAACTAAGGCATCACCTCAAACTAAGGCAACACCTCAAACTGAGGCCTCACCTCAAACGAAGGCAACACCTCAAACTAATGCAACACCTCAAACTAAGGCAACACCTCAAACTAAGGCCACACCTCAAACTAAGGCAAAACCACAAACAAAGGCTCCCATCAAACTAAGCAAAGTCTCAAACTAAGCAACCCCCAAACTAATGCAACACCTCAAATTAAGGCAAAACCTCAAATAAAGGCTCCCATCAAACTAAGCAATATCTCAAACTGAGGCAAACCTCAAACTAAGGCAACACCTCAAACGAAGGCAACACCTCAAACTAAGGCAACACCTCAAACTAAGGCAACCCCTCAAACAGATGCAGCCCCTTAAACTAAGGCAACACCTCAAACGAAGGCAACACCTCAAACTAAGGGAACCCTCAAACTAAGGGAACCCTCAAACAAAGGCAACCCACTAACGAAGGCTGCAACTCAAACTAAAGCAGCACCTCAAACTAATGCAACACCTCAAACTAATGCAACACCTCAAACTAAGGCAACACCTCAAACTAAGGCAACACCTCAAACTAAGACAGCCCACTTAAAATAAGGCAACACCTCAAATTAAGAAAACCCTCAAACTAAGGCAACACCTCAAACTAATGCAACACCTCAAACTAATGCAACACCTCAAACTAAGGCAACACCTCAAACTAAGGCAACACCTCAAACTAAGACAGCACACTTAAAATAAGGCAACACCTCAAATTAAGAAAACCCTCAAACTAAAGCAGCACCTCAAACTAATGCAACACCTCAAACTAATGCAACACCTCAAACTAAGGCAAGACCTCAAACTAAGGCAACACCTCAAACTAAGACAGCCCACTTAAAATAAGGCAACACCTCAAATTAAGAAAACCCTCAAACTAAGGCAACACCTCAAACTAATGCAACACCTCAAACTGAGGCAACAGCTCAAACTAAGGCAACACCTCAAACTGAGACAGCCCACTTAAAATAAGGCAAGTCCTCAAATTGAGAAAACCCTCAAACTAAGGCAACACCTCAAACTAAGGCTAAACCTCAAACTAATGAAACCCTCTAACTAAGGCAACACTTCAAACTAAGGCAACCGTCAAACGAATACAACCCTCAAACTTTTGCAACACTCAAACTAATGCAACCCTCAAACTAATGCAACCCACAAACTAATGCAACCCTCAAACTAAGGCAACACCTCAAACTAAGGCAACACCACAAAATAAGGCTAAACCTCAAACGAATGAAACCCTCAAACTAAGGCAACACCTCAAACTAAGGCAACACCTCAAACTGAGGCAACACCTCAAACTAAGGCAACACCTCAAACTAAGGCAACACCTCAAACTAATGCAACAGCTCAAACTAAGGCAACACCTCAAACTAAGGCAACATCTCAAACTAAGGCAACCCTCAATCAAAGGCAACACCTCAAACTAAGGCAACACCTCAAACGAAGGCAACATCTCAAACTAAGGCAACCCTCAATCAAAGGCAACACCTCAAACTAAGGCAACACCTCAAACGAAGGCAACACCTCAAACTAAGGCAACCCTCAATCAAAGGCAACAACTCAAACTAAGGCAACAACTCAAACTAAGGCAACACCTCAAACTAAGGCAACACCTTAAACTAAGGCAACACCTCAAACTAAGGCAACACCTCAATCTAAGGCAACACCTCAAACTAAGGCAACACCTCAAACTGAGGCAACACCTCAAACTAAGGCAACACCTCAAACTAAGACAGCCCACGAAAACTAAGGCAACACCTCAAATTATGTAAACCCTCAAAATAAGGCACCACCACAAACGAAGTGAACCCTCAAACTAAGGCAACCCTCAAACGAAGCAACCCTCAAAGTAAGGCAACCCTCAAACAAACTAAAGCAACACCTCAAACTAATGCAACACCTCAAACTAATGCAACACCTCAGTCTAAAGCAACACCTCAAACTAAAGCAACACCTCAAACTAAAGCAATTCCTCAAACTAAAGCAACTGCTCCAACTAAAGCAACTGCTCAAACTAAAGCAACTCCTCAAACTAAAGCAACTCCTCAAACTAATCCAACTCCTCAAACTAATGCAAGTCCTCACACTAATGCAACTCCTCAAACTAATGCAACACCTCAAACTAAGGAAACCGTCGATCAAAGGCAACACCTCAAACTCAGGCAGCACCTCAAACGAAGGCCGCCCCTCAAACTAAGGCAGCCCCTCAAACTAAGGCAGCCCCTCAAACTGAGGCAGCCCCTCAAACTAAGGCAGCTCCTCAAACTAAGGCAGCTCCTCAGACTAAGGCAACACATCAAACTAAGGCAACACATCAAACTGAGGCAACGCATCAAACTAAGGCAACACCTCAATATAAGGCAACCCTCAAACTAAGGCAACACCTCAAACTAAGGCAACACCTCAAACTAAGGCAACACAACAAATAAAGGCAACACCTCAAACAAAGACAGCACCTCAAACAAAGGCAGCATCTCAAACAAAGGCAGCACCTCAAACAAAGGCAACCCGAAAACTATTGCAAAACCTCAAACTAAGCCAAATCCTCAAACTTAGGCAAATCCTCAAACTAAGGCAAAACCTCAAACGAAGGCAACACCTCAAACAAAGGCAACACCTCAAACTAAGGCAACACCTCAAACTAAGGCAACACCTCAAACTAATGCAACACCTCAAACTAATGCAACACCTCAAACTAATGCAACCCCTCAAACTAAGGCAACACATCAAAATAATGCAACACATCAAACTAAAGCAACACCTCTAACTAAGGCAACACCTCAAACTAAGGCAACTCATCAAACTAAGGCACCACGTCAAACTAAGGCAACACCTCAAACTGAGGCCTCACCTCAAACGAAGGCAACACCTCAAACTAATGCAACACCTCAAACTAAGGCAACACCTCAAACTAAGGCAACACCTCAAACTAAGGCAACACCTCAAACAAAGGCAACACCTCAAATTAAGGCAACACCTCAAACTTATGCAACACCTCAAACTGAATCAACAACTCAAACTAATGCAACACCTCAAACTAATGCAACACCTCAAACTAAGGCAACAACTCAAACTAAGGCAACACCTCAAACTAAGGCAACTCATCAAACTAAGGCACCACGTCAAACTAAGGCAACACCTCAAACTGAGGCCTCACCTCAAACGAAGGCAACACCTCAAACTAATGCAACACCTCAAACTAAGGCAACACATCAAACTAAGGCAACACCTCAAACTAAGGCAAAACCACAAACAAAGGCTCCCATCAAACTAAGCAATATCTCAAACTAAGCAACCACCAAACCAATGCAACACCTCAAATTAAGACAAAACCTCAAATAAAGGCTCCCATCAAACTAAGCAATATCTCAAACTAAGGCAAACCTCAAACTAAGGCAACACCTCAAACTAAGGCAACACCTCAAACTAAGGCAACACCTCAAACTAATGCAACACCTCAAACTAAGGAAACCGTCAATCAAAGGCAACACCTCATACTCAGGCAACACCTCAAACTAAGGCGCCCCCTCAAACTAAGGCGGCCCCTCAAACTAAGGCAACACCTCAAACTAAGGCAACAGCTCAAACTAAGGCAACACCTCAAACTAATGCAACACCTGAAACGAAGGCAACCCCTCAAACAGATGCAGACCCTTAAACTAAGGCAACACATCAAACTAAGGCAACACCTCAAACTAAGGGATACAACAAACTAAGGGAACCCTCAAACTAAGGGAACCCTCAAACAAAGGCAACCCACTAACGAATGCTGCAACTCAAACTAAAGCAACACCTCAAGCTAATGCAGCACCTCAAACTAATGCAACAGCTCAAACTAATGCAACACCTCAAACTCATGCAACACCTCAAACTAATGCAACACCTCAAACTAATGCAACACCTCAAACTACTGCAAAACCTCAAATAAAGGCTCCCATCAAACTAAGCAATATCTAAAACTAAGGCAAACCTCAAACAAAGGCAACACCTCAAATTAAGGCAACACCTCAAACCAATGCAACACCTCAAACTAAGCAATATCTCAAACTATGGCAAACCTCAAACTAAGGCAACACCTCAAACTAAGGCAACACCTCAAACGAAGGCAACACCTCAAACTAAGGCAACACCTCAAACTAAGGCAACACCTCAAACTAAGGGAACACCTCAAACTAATGCAACACCTCAAACTCAGGAAACCGTCAATCAAAGGCAACACCTCATCCTCAGGCAACACCTCAAACTAAGGCAACACCTCAAATAAAGGCAACACCTCAAACAAAGACAGCACCTCAAACAAAGGCAGCATATCAAACAAAGGCAGCACCTCAAACAAAGGCAACCCTAAAACTAATGCAAAACCTCAAACTAAGGCAAATCCTCAAACTTAGGCAAATCCTCAAACTAAGGCAAAACCTCAAACTAAGGCAACACCTCAAACAAAGGCAACACCTCAAACTAAGGCAACACCTCAAACTAATGCAACACCTCAAACTAATGCAACACCTCAAACTAATGCAACACATCAAACTAAGGCAACACATCAAAATAATGCAACACATCAAACTAAGGCAACACCTCAAACTAATGCAACACCTCAAACTAATGCAACACCTCAAACTAATGCAACACATCAAACTAAGGCAACACATCAAAATAATGCAACATATCAAACTAAGGCAACACCTCAAACTAATGCAACACCTCAAACTAATGCAACAGCTCAAACTAATGCAACACATCAAACTAAGGCAACACCTCAAACTAATGCAACACCTCAAACTAATGCAACACCTCAAACTAATGCAACACATCAAACTAAGGCAACACATCAAAATAATGCAACACATCAAACTAAGGCAACACATCAAAATAATGCAACACCTCTAACTAACGCAACACCTCAAACTATGGCAACATTTCAAACTAAGGCAACCGTCAAACTAATGGAACCCTCAAACTAATGGAACCCTCAAACTAATGCAACACCTCAAACTAAAACAACACCTCAAACTAAGGCAACACCTCAAACTAAGGCAACACCTCAAACTAAGGCAACCCTCAAACTAAGGCAACACCTCAAACAAAGGCAACACCTCAAACTAAGGCAACACCTCAAACTTATGCAACACCTCAAACTGATTCAACAACTCAAACAAATGCAACACCTCAAACTAATGCAACACCTCAAACTAAGGCAACAACTCAAACTAAGGCAACACCTCAAACTAAGGCAACACATCAAACTAAGGCATCACCTCAAACTAAGGCAACACCTCAAACTGAGGCCTCACCTCAAACGAAGACAACACCTCATACTAATGCAACACCTCAAACTAAGGCTCCCATCAAACTAAGCAAAGTCTCAAACTAAGCAACCCCCAAACTAATGCAACACCTCAAATTAAGGCAAAACCTCAAATAAAGGCTCCCATCAAACTAAGCAATATCTCAAACTGAGGCAAACCTCAAACTAAGGCAACACCTCAAACGAAAGCAACACCTCAAACTAAGGCAACACCTCAAACTAAGGCAACCCCTCAAACAGATGCACCCCTTAAACTAAGGCAACACCTCAAACTAAGGCAACACCTCAAACTAAGGGAACCCTCAAACTAAGGGAACCCTCAAACAAAGGCAACCCACTAACGAAGGCTGCAACTCAAACTAAAGCAGCACCTCAAACTAATGCAACACCTCAAACTAATGCAACACCTCAAACTAAGGCAACACCTCAAACTAAGGCAACACCTCAAACTAAGACAGCCCACTTAAAATAAGGCAACACCTCAAATTAAGAAAACCCTCAAACTAAGGCAACACCTCAAACTAATGCAACACCTCAAACTGAGGCAACAGCTCAAACTAAGGCAACACCTCAAACTGAGACATCCCACTTAAAATAAGGCAAGACCTCAAATTAAGAAAACCCTCAAACTAAGGCAACACCTCAAACTAAGGCTAAACCTCAAACTAATGAAACCCTCTAACTAAGGCAACACCTCAAACTAAGGCAACCGTAAAACGAATACAACCCTCAAACTTTTGCAACACTCAAACTAATGCAACCCTCAAACTAATGTAACCCACAAACTAATGCAACCCTCAAACTAAGGCAACACCTCAAACTAAGGCAACACCTCAAAATAAGGCTAAACCTCAAACTAATGAAACCCTCAAACTAAGGCAACACCTCAAACTAAGGCAACACCTCAAACTGAGGCAACACCTCAAACTCAGGCAACACCTCAAACTAAGGCAACACCTCAAACTAATGCAACAGCTCAAACTAAGGCAACACCTCAAACTAAGGCAACATCTCAAACTAAGGCAACACCTCAAACGAAGGCAACATCTCAAACTAAGGCAACCCTCAATCAAAGGCAACACCTCAAACTAAGGCAACACCTCAAACGAAGGCACCACCTCAAACTAAGGCAACCCTCAATCAAAGGCAACAACTCAAACTAAGGCAACAACTCAAACTAAGGCAACACCTCAAACTAAGGCAACACCTCAAACTAAGGCAACACCTCAAACTAAGGCAACACCTCAATCTAAGGCAACACCTCAAACTAAGGCAACACCTCAAACTGAGGCAACACCTCAAACTAAGGCAACACCTCAAACTAAGTCAGCCCACGAAAACTAAGGCAACACCTCAAATTATGTAAACCCTCAAAATAAGGCACCACCACAAACGAAGTGAACCCTCAAACTAAGGCAACCCTCAAACGAAGCAACCCTCAAAGTAAGGCAACCCTCAAACAAACTAAAGCAACACCTCAAACTAATGCAACACCTCAAACTAATGCAACACCTCAGTCTAAAGCAACACCTCAAACTAAAGCAACACCTCAAACTAAAGCAACTCCTCAAACTAAAGCAACTGCTCAAACTAAAGCAACTGCTCAAACTAAAGCAACTCCTCAAACTAAAGCAACTCCTCAAACTAATCCAACTCCTCAAACTAATGCAAGTCCTCACACTAATGCAACTCCTCAAACTAATGCAACACCTCAAACTAAGGAAACCGTCGATCAAAGGCAACACCTCAAACTCAGGCAGCACCTCAAACGAAGGCCGCCCCTCAAACTAAGGCAGCCCCTCAAACTAAGGCAGCCCCTCAAACTGAGGCAGCCCCTCAAACTAAGGCAGCTCCTCAAACTAAGGCAGCTCCTCAGACTAAGGCAACACATCAAACTAAGGCAACACATCAAACTGAGGCAACGCATCAAACTAAGGCAACACCTCAATATAAGGCAACCCTCAAACAAAGGCAACACCTCAAACTAAGGCAACACCTCAAACTAAGGCAACACCTCAAATAAAGGCAACACCTCAAACAAAGACAGCACCTCAAACAAAGGCAGCATCTCAAACAAAGGCAGCACCTCAAACAAAGGCAACCCGAAAACTATTGCAAAACCTCAAACTAAGGCAAATCCTCAAACTTAGGCAAATCCTCAAACTAAGGCAAAACCTCAAACGAAGGAAACACCTCAAACAAAGGCAACACCTCAAACTAAGGCAACACCTCAAACTAAGGCAACACCTCAAACTAATGCAACACCTCAAACTAATGCAACACCTCAAACTAATGCAACACCTCAAACTAAGGCAACACATCAAAATAATGCAACACGTCAAACTAAAGCAACACCTCTAACTAAGGCAACACCTCAAACTATTGCAACATTTCAAACGAAGGCAACCGTCAAACTAATGGAACCCTCAAACTAATGGAACCCTCAAACTAATGCAACACCTCAAACTAAGGCAACACCTCAAACTAAGGCAACACCTCAAACTAAGGCAACACCTCAAACAAAGACAACACCTCAAACTAAGGCAACACCTCAAACTTATGCAACACCTCAAACTGATTCAACAACTCAAACTAATGCAACACCTCAAACTAATGCAACACCTCAAACTAAGGCAACAACTCAAACTAAGGCAACACCTCAAACTAAGGCAACTCATCAAACTAAGGCACCACGTCAAACTAAGGCAACACCTCAAACTGAGGCCTCACCTCAAACGAAGGCAACACCTCAAACTAATGCAACACCTCAAACTAAGGCAACACCTCAAACTAAGGCAACACCTCAAACTAAGTCAAAACCACAAACAAAGGCTCCCATCAAACTAAGCAATATCTCAAACTAAGCAACCACCAAACCAATGCAACACCTCAAATTAAGGCAAAACCTCAAATAAAGGCTCCCATCAAACTAAGCAATATCTCAAACTAAGGCAAACCTCAAACTAAGGCAACACCTCAAACTAAGGCAACACCTCAAACTAAGGCAACACCTCAAACTAATGCAACACCTCAAACTAAGGAAACCGTCAATCAAAGGCAACACCTCACACTAAGGCAACAGCTCAAACTAAGGCAACACCTCAAACTAATGCAACACCTGAAACGAAGGCAACCCCTCAAACAGATGCAGACCCTTAAACTAAGGCAACACATCAAACTAAGGCAACACCTCAAACTAAGGGATACAACAAACTAAGGGAACCCTCAAACTAAGGGAACCCTCAAACAAAGGCAACCCACTAACGAATGCTGCAACTCAAACTAAAGCAACACCTCAAGCTAATGCAGCACCTCAAACTAATGCAACAGCTCAAACTAATGCAACACCTCAAACTCATGCAACACCTCAAACTAATGCAACACCTCAAACTAATGCAACACCTCAAACTACTGCAAAACCTCAAATAAAGGCTCCCATCAAACTAAGCAATATCTAAAACTAAGGCAAACCTCAAACAAAGGCAACACCTCAAATTAAGGCAACACCTCAAACCAATGCAACACCTCAAACTAAGCAATATCTCAAACTATGGCTAACCTCAAACCAAGGCAATACCTCAAACTAAGGCAACACCTCAAACGAAGGCAACACCTCAAACTAAGGCAACACCTCAAACTAAGGCAACACCTCAAACTAAGGGAACACCTCAAACTAATGCAACTCCTCAAACTCAGGAAACCGTCAATCAAAGGCAACACCTCATCCTCAGGCAACACCTCAAACTAAGGCAGCCCCTCAAAATAAGGCGACACCTCAAACTAAGGCAACACCTCAAACTAAGGCAACACCTGAAACGAAGGCAACCCCTCAAACAGATGCAGCCCCTTAAACTTAGGCAAAACATCAAACGAAGGCAACACCTCAAACTAAGGGAAACAACAAACGAAGGGAACCCTCAAACAAAGGCAACCCACTAACGAAGGCTGCAACTCAAACGAATGCAACACCTCAAACTAATGCAACACCTCAAACTAAGGAAACCGTCAATCAAAGGCAACACCTCATACTCAGGCAACACCTCAAACAAAGGCGGCCCCTCAAACTAAGGCGGCCTCTCAAACTAAGGCAACACCTCAAACTAAGGCAACACCTCAAACAAAGGCAACACCTCAAACTAATGCAACACCTGAAACTAAGGCAACCCCTCAAACAGATGCAGCCCCTTAATCTAAGGCAACACCTCAAACTAAGGCAGCACCTCAAACGAAGGGAACCCTCAAACTAAGGGAACCCTCAAACAAAGGCAACCCACTAATGAAGGCTGCAACTCAAACTAAAGCAACACCTCAAACTCATGCAACACCTCAAACTAATGCAACACCTCAAACTAATGCAACACCTCAAACTAATGCAACACATCAAACGAATGCAACACCTCAAACTAATGCAACACCTTAAACTAAGGAAACTGTCAATGAAAGGCAACACCTCAAACAAAGGCAGCACCTCAAACAAAGGCAGCATCTCAAACAAAGGCAGCACCTCAAACAAAGGCAACCCTAAAACTAATGCAATACCTCAAACTAGGGCAAATCCTCAAACTAAGGCAAAACCTCAAAATAAGGCAACACCTCAAACTAAGGCAACACCTCAAACTAAGGCAACACCTCAAACTAATGCAACACCTCAATCTAATGCAACACCTCAAACTAATGCAACACCTCAAACTAAGGCAACAGCTCAAAATAATGCAACACATCAAACTAAGGCAACACCTCAAACTAAGGCAACACCTCAAATTAAGGCAACATTTCAAACTAAGGTAACCGTCAAACTAATGGAACCCACAAACTAATGGAACCCTCAAACTAATGCAACACCTCAAACTAAATCAACACCTCAAACTAAGGCAACACCTCAAACTAAGCCAACACCTCAAACTAAGGCAACCCTAAAACTAAGGCAACACCTCAAACTAAGGCAACACCTCAAACTAAGGCAACACTTCAAACTTATGCAACACCTCAAACTGAATCAACAACTCAAACTAATGCAACACCTCAAACTAATGCAACACCTCAAACTAAGGCAACACCTCAAACTAAGGCAACACATCAAACTAATGCAACACCTCAAACTAATGCAACACCTCAAACTAATGCAAAACCTCAAATAAATGCTCCCATCAAACTAAGCAATATCTAAAACTAAGGCAACACCTCAAACTAAGGCAACACCTCAAACTAATTCAACATCTGAAACTAAGGCAACCCCTCAAACAGATGCAGCCCCTTAAACTAAGGCAACACCTCAAACTAAGGCAACACCTCAAACTAAGGGAACCCTCAAATTAAGGGAACCCTCAAACTAAGGGAACCCTCAACCAAAGGCAACCCACTAACGAAGGCTGCAACTCAAACTAAAGCAACACCTCATACTAATGCAACACCTCAAACTAATGCATCTCCTCAAACTAATGCAACACCTCAAACTAATGCAACTCCTCAAACTAAGGAAACCGTCAATCAAAGGCAACACCTCAGACTCAGGCAACACCTCAAACTAAGGTGGCCCCTCAAACTAAGGCGGCCCCTCAAACTAAGGCTACACCTCAAACTAAGGCAACACCTCAAACTAAGGCAACACCTCAAACTAATGCAACACCTAAAACTAAGGCAACCCCTCAAACAGATGCAGCCCCTTAAACTAAGGCAATACCTCAAACTAATGCAACACCTCAAACTAAGGGAACCCTCAAACTCAGGGAACCCTCAAGCTAAGGGAACCCTCAAATAAAGGCAACCCACTAACGAAGGCTGCAACTCAAACTAAAGCAACACCTCAAACTAATGCAAAACCTCAAACTAATGCAACACCTCAAACTAAGGAAACCGTAAATCAAAGGCAACATCTCATACTCAGGCAACACCTCAAACTAAGGCGGCCCCTCATACTAAGTCGGCCCCTGAAACTAAGCCAACACCTCAAACTAAGGCAACACCTCAAACTAAGGCAACACCTCAAACTAATGCAACACCTGAAACTATGGCAACCCCTCAAACAGATGCAGCCCCTTACATTAGGGCAACACCTCAAACTAAGGCAACACCTCAAACTGAGGGAACCCTCAAACTAAGGGAACCCTCAAACTAAGGAAACCCTCAAACAAAGGCAACCCACTAACGAAGGCTGCAACTCAAACTAATGCAACACCTCAAACTAATGCAACACCTCAAACTAAGGAAACCGTCAATCAAAGGCAACACCTCAAACTAAGGCGGCCCCTCAATCGAAGGCGGCCCCTCAAACTAAGGCAACACCTCAAACGAAGGCAACACCTCAAACTAAGGCAACACCTCAAACTAAGGAAACACCTCAAACTAATGCAACACCTGAAACTAAGGCAACACCTCAAACTAAGGCAGCACCAAAAACTAAGGGAACCCTCAAACTAAGCGAACCCTCAAACAAAGGCAAACCACTAACGAAGGCTGCAACTCAAACTAAAGCAACACCTCAAGCTAATGCAGCACCTCAAACTAATGCAACACCTCAAACTAATGCAACACCTCAAACTCATGCAACATCTCAAACTAATGCAACACCTCAAACTAATGCAACACCCCAAACTAATGCAACACCTTAAACTAAGGAAACCGTCAATCAAAGGCAACACCTCATACTCAGGCAACACCTCAAACAAAGGCAGCACCTCAAACAAAGGCAGCATCTCAAACAAAGGCAGCACCTCAAACAAAGGCAACCCTAAAACTAATGCAAAACCTCAAACAAAGGCAAATCCTCAAACTAAGGCAAAACCTCAAACTAAGGCAACACCTCAAACTAAGGCAACACCTCAAACTAAGGCAACACCTCAAAATAATGCAACACATCAAACTAAGGCAACACCTCAAACTGAGGCAACACCTCAAACTAAGGCAACATTTCAAACTAAGGCAACCGTCAAACTAATAGAACCCTCAATCTAATGGAACCCTCAAACTAATGCAACACCTCAAACTAAAGCAACACCTCAGACTAAGGCAACACCTCAAACTAAGGCAACACCTCAAACTAAGGCAACCCTTAAACTAAGGCAACACCTCAAACTGAGGCAACACCTCAAACTAAGGCAACACCTCAAACTTATGCTACACATCAAACTAATTCAACAACTCAAACTAATGCAACACCTCAAACTAATGCAACACCTCATACTAAGGCAACACCTCAAACTAAGGCAACACATCAAAATAATGCAACACCTCAAACTAATGCAACACCTCAAACTAATGCAACACCTCAAACTAATGCAACACATCAAACTAATGCAACACCTCAAACTAATGCAACACCTCAAACTCATGCAACTCCTCAAACTAATGCAACACCTCAAACTAATGCAACACCTCAAACTAATGCAACACCTCAAACTAATGCAACACCTTAAACTAAGGAAACCTTCAATCAAAGGCAACACCTCATAGTCAGGCAACACCTCAAACAAAAGCAGCACGTCAAACAAAGGCAGCATCTCAAACAAAGGCAGAACCTCAAACAAAGGCGACCCTAGAACTAATGCAAAACCTCAAACTAAGGCAACACCTCAAACTAAGGCAACACATCAAACTAATGCAACACCTCAAACTAATGCAACACCTCAAACTAATGCAACACCTCAAACTAATGCAAAACCTCAAATAAATGCTCCCATCAAACTAAGCAATGTCTAAAACTAAGGCAAACCTCAAACTAAGGCAACACGTCAAACTAAGGCAACACCTCAAACTCAGGCAACACCTCAAACTAATTCAACACCTGAAACTAAGGCAACCCCTCAAACAGATGCATCCCCTTAAACTAAGGCAACACCTCAAACTAAGGCAACACCTCAAACTAAGGGAACCCTCAAATTAAGGGAACCCTCAAACTAAGGGAACCCTCAACCAAAGGCAACCCAATAACGAAGGCTGCAACTCAAACTAAAGCAACACCTCAAACTAATGCAACACCTCAAACTAATGCAACTCCTCAAACTAAGGAAACCGTCAATCAAAGGCAACACCTCATACTCAGGCAACACCTCAAACTAAGGTGGCCCCTCAAACTAAGGCGGCCCCTCAAACTAAGGCTACACCTCAAACTAAGGCAACACCTCAAACTAAGGCAACACCTCAAACTAATGCAACACCTAAAACTAAGGCAACCCCTCAAACAGATGCAGCCCCTTAAACTAAGGCAATACCTCAAACTAATGCAATACCTCAAACTAAGGGAACCCTCAAACTCAGGGAACCCTCAAGCTAAGGGAACCCTCAAACAAAGGCAACCCACTAACGAAGGCTGCAACTCAAACTAAAGCAACATCTCAAACTAATGCAAAACCTCAAACTAATGCAACACCTCAAACTAAGGAAACCGTAAATCAAAGGCAACATCTCATACTCAGGCAACACCTCAAACTAAGGCGGCCCCTCAAACTAAGGCGGCCCCTCAAACTAAGGCAACACCTCAAACTAAGGCAACATCTCAAACTAAGGCAACACCTCAAACTAATGCAACACCTGAAACTATGGCAACCCCTCATACAGATGCAGCCCCTTAAATTCAGGCAACACCTCAAACTAAGGCAACACCTCAAACTAAGGGAACCCTCAAACTAAGGGAACCCTCAAACTAAGGGAACCCTCAAACAAAGGCAACCCACTAACGAAGGCTGCAACTCAAACTAATGCAACACCTCAAACTAATGCAACACCTCAAACTAAGGAAACCGTCAATCAAAGGCAACACCTCATACTCAGGCAACACCTCAAACTAAGGCGGCCCCTCAATCTAAGGCGGACCCTCAAACTAAGGCAACACCTCAAAGGAAGGCAACACCTCAAACTAAGGCAACACCTCAAACTAAGGAAACACCTCAAACTAATGCAACACATGAAACTAAGGCAACGCCTCAAACTAAGGCAGCACCTCAAACTAAGGGAACCCTCAAACAAAGGCAAACCACTATCGAAGGCTGCAACTCAAACTAAAGCAACACCTCAAGCTAATGCAGCACCTCAAAGTAATGCAACACCTCAAACTAATGCAACACCTCAAACTCATGCAACATCTCAAACTAATGCAACACCGCAAACTAATGCAACACCCCAAACTAATGCAACACCTCATACTCAGGCAACACCTCAAACTAAGGCAACACCTCAAACTAAGGCAACCCTAAAACTAAGGCAACACCTCAAACTAAGGCAACACCTCAAACTAAGGCAACACTTCAAACTTATGCAACACCTCAAACTGAATCAACAACTCAAACTAATGCAACACCTCAAACTAATGCAACACCTCAAACTAAGGCAACACCTCAAACTAAGGCAACACATCAAACTAATGCAACACCTCAAACTAATGCAACACCTCAAACTAATGCAACACCTCAAACTCATGCAACACCTCAAACTAATGCAAAACCTCAAATAAATGCTCCCATCAAACTAAGCAATATCTAAAACTAAGGCAACACCTCAAACTAAGGCAACACCTCAAACTAATTCAACATCTGAAACTAAGGCAACCCCTCAAACAGATGCAGCCCCTTAAACTAAGGCAACACCTCAAACTAAGGCAACACCTCAAACTAAGGGAACCCTCAAATTAAGGGAACCCTCAAACTAAGGGAACCCTCAACCAAAGGCAACCCACTAACGAAGGCTGCAACTCAAACTAAAGCAACACCTCATACTAATGCAACACCTCAAACTAATGCATCTCCTCAAACTAATGCAACACCTCAAACTAATGCAACTCCTCAAACTAAGGAAACCGTCAATCAAAGGCAACACCTCAGACTCAGGCAACACCTCAAACTAAGGTGGCCCCTCAAACTAAGGCGGCCCCTCAAACTAAGGCTACACCTCAAACTAAGGCAACACCTCAAACTAAGGCAACACCTCAAACTAATGCAACACCTAAAACTAAGGCAACCCCTCAAACAGATGCAGCCCCTTAAACTAAGGCAATACCTCAAACTAATGCAACACCTCAAACTAAGGGAACCCTCAAACTCAGGGAACCCTCAAGCTAAGGGAACCCTCAAACAAAGGCAACCCACTAACGAAGGCTGCAACTCAAACTAAAGCAACACCTCAAACTAATGCAAAACCTCAAATTAATGCAACACCTCAAACTAAGGAAACCGTAAATCAAAGGCAACATCTCATACTCAGGCAACACCTCAAACTAAGGCGGCCCCTCATACTAAGTCGGCCCCTCAAACTAAGCCAACACCTCAAACTAAGGCAACACCTCAAACTAAGGCAACACCTCAAACTAATGCAACACCTGAAACTATGGCAACCCCTCAAACAGATGCAGCCCCTTACATTAAGGCAACACCTCAAACTAAGGCAACACCTCAAACTGAGGGAACCCTCAAACTAAGGGAACCCTCAAACTAAGGAAACCCTCAAACAAAGGCAACCCACTAACGAAGGCTGCAACTCAAACTAATGCAACACCTCAAACTAATGCAACACCTCAAACTAAGGAAACCGTCAATCAAAGGCAACACCTCAAACTAAGGCGGCCCCTCAATCGAAGGCGGCCCCTCAAACTAAGGCAACACCTCAAACGAAGGCAACACCTCAAACTAAGGCAACACCTCAAACTAAGGAAACACCTCAAACTAATGCAACACCTGAAACTAAGGCAACACCTCAAACTAAGGCAGCACCTCAAACTAAGGGAACCCTCAAACTAAGCGAACCCTCAAACAAAGGCAAACCGCTAACGAAGGCTGCAACTCAAACTAAAGCAACACCTCAAGCTAATGCAGCACCTCAAACTAATGCAACACCTCAAACTAATGCAACACCTCAAACTCATGCAACATCTCAAACTAATGCAACACCTCAAACTAATGCAACACCCCAAACTAATGCAACACCTTAAACTAAGGAAACCGTCAATCAAAGGCAACACCTCATACTCAGGCAACACCTCAAACAAAGGCAGCACCTCAAACAAAGGCAGCATCTCAAACAAAGGCAGCACCTCAAACAAAGGCAACCCTAAAACTAATGCAAAACCTCAAACAAAGGCAAATCCTCAAACTAAGGCAACACCTCAAACTAAGGCAACAGCTCAAACTAATGCAACAACTCAAACTAATGCAACACCTCAAACTAATGTAACACCTCAAACTATGGCAACACCTCAAAATAATGCAACACATCAAACTAAGGCAACACCTCAAACTGAGGCAACACCTCAAACTAAGGCAACATTTCAAACTAAGGCAACCGTCAAACTAATAGAACCCTCAATCTAATGGAACCCTCAAACTAATGCAACACCTCAAACTAAAGCAACACCTCAGACTAAGGCAACACCTCAAACTAAGGCAACACCTCAAACTAAGGCAACCCTTAAACTAAGGCAACACCTCAAACTGAGGCAACACCTCAAACTAAGGCAACACCTCAAACTTATGCTACACATCAAACTAATTCAACAACTCAAACTAATGCAACACCTCAAACTAATGCAACACCTCATACTAAGGCAACACCTCAAACTAAGGCAACACATCAAAATAATGCAACACCTCAAACTAATGCAACACCTCAAACTAATGCAACACCTCAAACTAATGCAACACATCAAACTAATGCAACACCTCAAACTAATGCAACACCTCAAACTCATGCAACTCCTCAAACTAATGCAACACCTCAAACTAATGCAACACCTCAAACTAATGCAACACCTCAAACTAATGCAACACCTTAAACTAAGGAAACCTTCAATCAAAGGCAACACCTCATAGTCAGGCAACAACTCAAACAAAAGCAGCACGTCAAACAAAGGCAGCATCTCAAACAAAGGCAGAACCTCAAACAAAGGCGACCCTAGAACTAATGCAAAACCTCAAACTAAGGCAACACCTCAAACTAAGGCAACACATCAAACTAATGCAACACCTCAAACTAATGCAACACCTCAAACTAATGCAACACCTCAAACTAATGCAAAACCTCAAATAAATGCTCCCATCAAACTAAGCAATGTCTAAAACTAAGGCAAACCTCAAACTAAGGCAACACGTCAAACTAAGGCAACACCTCAAACTCAGGCAACACCTCAAACTAATTCAACACCTGAAACTAAGGCAACCCCTCAAACAGATGCATCCCCTTAAACTAAGGCAACACCTCAAACTAAGGCAACACCTCAAACTAAGGGAACCCTCAAATTAAGGGAACCCTCAAACTAAGGGAACCCTCAACCAAAGGCAACCCAATAACGAAGGCTGCAACTCAAACTAAAGCAACACCTCAAACTAATGCAACACCTCAAACTAATGCAACTCCTCAAACTAAGGAAACCGTCAATCAAAGGCAACACCTCATACTCAGGCAACACCTCAAACTAAGGTGGCCCCTCAAACTAAGGCGGCCCCTCAAACTAAGGCTACACCTCAAACTAAGGCAACACCTCAAACTAAGGCAACACCTCAAGCTAATGCAACACCTCAAACTAAGGCAACCCCTCAAACAGATGCAGCCCCTTAAACTAAGGCAATACCTCAAACTAATGCAACGCCTCAAACTAAGGGAACCCTCAAACTCAGGGAACCCTCAAGCTAAGGGAACCCTCAAACAAAGGCAACCCACTAACGAAGGCTGCAACTCAAACTAAAGCAACATCTCAAACTAATGCAAAACCTCAAACTAATGCAACAGCTCAAACTAAGGAAACCGTAAATCAAAGGCAACATCTCATACTCAGGCAACACCTCAAACTAAGGCGGCCCCTCAAACTAAGGCGGCCCCTCAAACTAAGGCAACACCTCAAACTAAGGCAACATCTCAAACTAAGGCAACACCTCAAACTAATGCAACACCTGAAACTATGGCAACCCCTCATACAGATGCAGCCCCTTAAATTCAGGCAACACCTCAAACTAAGGCAACACCTCAAACTAAGGGAACCCTCAAACTAAGGGAACCCTCAAACTAAGGGAACCCTCAAACAAAGGCAACCCACTAACGAAGGCTGCAACTCAAACTAATGCAACACCTCAAACTAATGCAACACCTCAAACTAAGGAAAACGTCAATCAAAGGCAACACCTCATACTCAGGCAACACCTCAAACTAAGGCGGCCCCTCAATCTAAGGCGGACCCTCAAACTAAGGCAACACCTCAAACGAAGGCAACACCTCAAACTAAGGCAACACCTCAAACTAAGGAAACACCTCAAACTAATGCAACACCTGAAACTAAGGCAACACCTCAAACTAAGGCAGCACCTCAAACTAAAGGAACCCTCAAACAAAGGCAAACCACTAACGAAGGCTGCAACTCAAACTAAAGCAACACCTCAAGCTAATGCAGCACCTCAAAGTAATGCAACACCTCAAACTAATGCAACACCTCAAACTCATGCAACATCTCAAACTAATGCAACACCTCAAACTAATGCAACACCCCAAACTAATGCAACACCTCATACTCAGGCAACACCTCAAACAAACGCAGCACCTCAAACAAAGGCAGCATCTCAAACAAAGGCAGCACCTCAAACAAAGGCAACCCTAAAACTAATGCAAAACCTCAAACTAAGGCAAAACCTCAAACTAAGGCAAAACCTCAAACTAAGTCAACACCTCAAACTAAGGCAACACCTCAAACTAATGCAACACCTCAAACTAATGCAACACCTCAAACTAAGGCAAATCCTCAAACTAAGGCAACACCTCAAAATAATGCAACACATCAAACTAAGGCAACACCTCAAACTGAGGCAACACCTCAAACTAAGGCTACATTTCAAAGTAAGGCAACCGTCAAACTAATGGAACCCTCAATCTAATGGAACCCTCAAACTAATGCAACACCTCAAACTAAAGCAACACCTCAGTCGAAGGCAACACCTCAAACTAAGGCAACACTCAAACTAAGGCAACCCTTAAACTAAGGCAACACCTCAAAATGAGGCAACACCTCAAACTAAGGCAACACATCAAACTTATGCTAAACATCAAACTAATTCAACAAATCAAACTAATGCAACACCTCAAACTAATGCATCACCTCATACTAAGGCAACACCTCAAACTAAGGCAACACATCAAACTAATGCAACACCTCAAACTAATGCAACACTTCAAACTAATGCAACACCTCAAACTAATGCAACACCTCAAACTCATGCAACACCTCAAACTAATGCAACACCTCAAACTAATGCAACACCTCAAACTAATGCAACACCTCAAACTAATGCAACACCTCAAACTAAGGAAACCTTCAATCAAAGGCAACACCTCATACTCAGGCAACACCTCAAACAAAAGCAGCACGTCAAACAAAGGCAGAACCACAAACAAAGGCGACCCTCGAACGAATGCAAAACCTCAAACTTAGGCAAATCCTCAAACTAAGGTAAAACCTCAAACTGAGGCAACACCTCAAACTAAGGCAACACCTCAAACCAATGCAACCCCTCA
This sequence comes from Heterodontus francisci, assembly GCF_036365525.1. NCBI lineage: Eukaryota > Metazoa > Chordata > Chondrichthyes > Heterodontiformes > Heterodontidae > Heterodontus > Heterodontus francisci. Next base: position 1,059,599 of record NW_027140677.1, read on the forward strand.
AACTAATGCAACACCTCAACTAATGCAACACCTCAAACTAATGCAACACCTCAAACGAAGGCAACACCTCAAGATAATGCAACACATCAAACTAAGGCAACACCTCAAACTAAGGCAGCACCTCAAACTAAAGGAATCATCAAACTAAGGGAACCCTCAAACAAAGGCAACCCCTCAAACAGATGCAGCCCCTTAAACTAAGGCAACACCTGAAACTAATGCAGCACCTCAAACTAATGCAACTCCTCAAACTAAGGAAACCGTCAATCAAAGGCAGCACCTCATACTCAGGCAACACCTCAAACTAAGGCGGCCCATCAAACTAAGGCGGCCCCTCAAACTAAGGCAACACATCAAAGTAAGGCAACACCTCAAACTATGGCAACACATCAAATGAAGGCAACACCTGAAACTAAGGCAACCCCTCAAACAGATGCAGCCCCTTAAACTAAGGCAACACCTCAAACTAATGCAACACCTCAAACTAAGGGAACCCTCAAACTAAGGGAACCCTCAAACTAATGCAACACCTCAAACTAAGGGAACCCTCAAACTAAGGGAACCCTCAAACTAAGGGAACCCTCAAACAAAGGCAATCCACTAACGAAGGCTGCAACTCAAACTAAAGCAACACCTCAAACTAATGCAACACCTCAAACTAATGCAACTCCTCAAACTAATGCAACACTTCAAACTAATGCAACACCTCAAACTAAGGAAACCGTCAATCAAAGGCAACACCTCATACTCAGGCAACACCTCAAACTAAGGCGGCCCTCATACTAAGGCGGCCCCTCAAACTAAGGCAACACCTCAAACTAAGGCAACACCTCAAACCAATGCAACACCTCAAACTAAGGCAACACCTCAAACTAAGGCAACACTTTGAAACAAAGGCAACCCCTCAAAAAGATGCAGCCCCTTAAACTAAGGCAACACCTCAAACTCAGGCAACACCTGTAACTAAGGGAACCCTCAAACTAACGGAACCCTCAAACAAAGGCAACCCACGAACGAAGGCTGCAACTCAAACTAAACAACCCCTCAAACTAATGCAACACCTCAAACTAATGCAACACCTCAAACTCATGCAACACCTCAAACTAATGCAACACCTCAACCTAATGCAACACCTCAAAGTAATGCAACACCTCAAACTCATGCAACACCTCAAACTAATGCAACACCTCAAACTAATGCAACACCTCAAACTAATGCAACACCTCAAACTAATGCAACACCTCAAACTAATGAAACACCTCAAACTAAGGAAACCGTCAATCAAAGGCTACACCTCATACTCAGGCAACACCTCAAACTAAGGCGGCCCCTCAAACGAAGGCGGCCCCTCAAACTAAGGCAGCCCCTCAAACTAAGGCAGCCCCTCAAACTAAAGCAGCCCCTCAAACTAAGGCAACACATCAAAATAATGCAACACATCAAAATAATGCAACACCTCAAACAAAGGCAACACCTTAAACTAATGCAACACATCAAACTAAGGCAACACCTCAAACTAAGGCAGCACCTCAAACTAAAGGAATCATCAAACTAAGGGAACCCTCAAACAAAGGCAACCCCTCAAACAGATGCAGCCCCTTAAACTAAGGCAACACCTCAAACTAATGCAACACCTCAAACTAATGCAACTCCTCAAACTAAGGAAACCGTCAATCAAAGGCAGCGCCTCATACTCAGGCAACACCTCAAACTAAGGCGGCCCATCAAACTAAGGAGGCCCCTCAAACTAAGGCAACACATCAAACTAAGGCAACACCTCAAACTATGGCAACACCTCAAATGAAGGCAACACCTGAAACTAAGGCAACCCCTCAAACAGATGCAGCCCCTTAAACTAAGGCAACACCTCAAACTAATGCAACACCTCAAACTAAGGGAACCCTCAAACTAAGGGAACCCTCAAACTAATGCAACACCTCAAACTAAGGGAACCCTCAAACTAAGGGAACCCTCAAACTAAGGGAACCCTCAAACAAAGGCAATCCACTAACGAAGGCTGCAACTCAAACTAAAGCAACACCTCAAACTAATGCAACACTTCAAACTAATGCAACACCTCAAACTAAGGAAACCGTCAATCAAAGGCAACACCTCATACTCAGGCAACACCTCAAACTAAGGCGGCCCTCATACTAAGGCGGCCCCTCAAACTAAGGCAACACCTCAAACTAAGGCAACACCTCAAACCAATGCAACACCTCAAACTAAGGCAACACCTCAAACTAAGGCAACACTTTGAAACAAAGGCAACCCCTCAAAAAGATGCAGCCCCTTAAACTAAGGCAACACCTCAAACTCAGGCAACACCTGTAACTAAGGGAACCCTCAAACTAACGGAAACCTCAAACAAAGGCAACCCACGAACGAAGGCTGCAACTCAAACTAAACAACCCCTCAAACTAATGCAACACCTCAAACTAATGCAACACCTCAAACTCATGCAACACCTCAAACTAATGCAACACCTCAACCTAATGCAACACCTCAAAGTAATGCAACACCTCAAACTCATGCAACACCTCAAACTAATGCAACACCTCAAACTAATGCAACACCTCAAACTAATGCAACACCTCAAACTAATGAAACACCTCAAACTAAGGAAACCGTCAATCAAAGGCTACACCTCATACTCAGGCAACACCTCAAACTAAGGCGGCCCCTCAAACGAAGGCGGCCCCTCAAACTAAGGCAGCCCCTCAAACTAAGGCAGCCCCTCAAACTAAAGCAGCCCCTCAAACTAAGGCAACACATCAAAATAATGCAACACATCAAAATAATGCAACACCTCAAACTAAGGCAACACCTTAAACTAAGGCAACACCTCAAACTAAGGCAACACCTCAAAGTAAGGCAACACCTCAAACTGAGGCAACCGTCAAACTAATGGAACCCTCAAACTAAGGCAACACCTCAAACTAAGGCAACACCTCAAACTAAGGCAACACCTGAAACTACGGCAACCCCTCATACAGATGCAGCCCCTTAAACTAAGGCAACACCTCAAACTAATGCAACACCTCAAACTAAGGGAACCCTCAAACTGAGGGAACCCTCAAACAAAGGCAACCCACTAACGAAGGCTGCAACTCAAACTAAAGCAGCACCTCAAACTAATGCAACACCTCAAACTAAGGCAACACCTCAAACTAAGGCAACACCTCAAACCAATGCAACACCTCAAACTAAGGCAACACCTCAAACTAAGGCAACACTTTGAAACAAAGGCAACCCCTCAAAAAGATGCAGCCCCTTAAACTAAGGCAACACCTCAAACTCAGGCAACACCTGTAACTAAGGGAACCCTCAAACTAACGGAACCCTCAAACAAAGGCAACCCACGAACGAAGGCTGCAACTCAAACTAAACAACCCCTCAAACTAATGCAACACCTCAAACTAATGCAACACCTCAAACTCATGCAACACCTCAAACTAATGCAACACCTCAACCTAATGCAACACCTCAAAGTAATGCAACACCTCAAACTCATGCAACACCTCAAACTAATGCAACACCTCAAACTAATGCAACACCTCAAACTAATGCAACACCTCAAACTAATGAAACACCTCAAACTAAGGAAACCGTCAATCAAAGGCTACACCTCATACTCAGGCAACACCTCAAACTAAGGCGGCCCCTCAAACGAAGGCGGCCCCTCAAACTAAGGCAGCCCCTCAAACTAAGGCAGCCCCTCAAACTAAAGCAGCCCCTCAAACTAAGGCAACACATCAAAATAATGCAACACATCAAAATAATGCAACACCTCAAACTAAGGCAACACCTTAAACTAAGGTAACACCTCAAACTAAGGCAACACCTCAAAGTAAGGCAACACCTCAAACTGAGGCAACCGTCAAACTAATGGAACCCTCAGACTAAGGCAACACCTCAAACTAAGGCAACACCTCAAACTAAGGCAACACCTGAAACTACGGCAACCCCTCATACAGATGCAGCCCCTTAAACTAAGGCAACACCTCAAACTAATGCAACACCTCAAACTAAGGGAACCCTCAAACTGAGGGAACCCTCAAACAAAGGCAACCCACTAACGAAGGCTGCAACTCAAACTAAAGCAGCACCTCAAACTAATGCAACACCTCAAACTAATGCAACACCTCAAACTAATGCAACACCTCAAACTAATGCAACACCTCAAACTAAGGAAACCGTCAATCAAAGGCAACACCTCAAACCAATGCAACACCTCAAACTAAGGCAACACCTCAAACTAATGTAACACCTGAAACTAAGGCAGCCCCTCAAACAGAAGCAGCCCCTTAAACTAAAGCAGCACCTCAAACTAATGCAACACCTCAAACTAAGGCGGCCCTCATACTAAGGCGGCCCCTCAAACTAAGGCAACACCTCAAACTAAGGCAACACCTCAAACCAATGCAACACCTCAAACTAAGGCAACACCTCAAACTAAGGCAACACTTTGAAACAAAGGCAACCCCTCAAAAAGATGCAGCCCCTTAAACTAAGGCAACACCTCAAACTCAGGCAACACCTGTAACTAAGGGAACCCTCAAACTAACGGAACCCTCAAACAAAGGCAACCCACGAACGAAGGCTGCAGCTCAAACTAAACAACCCCTCAAACTAATGCAACACCTCAAACTAATGCAACACCTCAAACTCATGCAACACCTCAAACTAATGCAACACCTCAACCTAATGCAACACCTCAAAGTAATGCAACACCTCAAACTCATGCAACACCTCAAACTAATGCAACACCTCAAACTAATGCAACACCTCAAACTAATGCAACACCTCAAACTAATGAAACACCTCAAACTAAGGAAACCGTCAATCAAAGGCTACACCTCAAACTCAGGCAACACCTCAAACTAAGGCGGCCCCTCAAACGAAGGCGGCCCCTCAAACTAAGGCAGCCCCTCAAACTAAGGCAGCCCCTCAAACTAAAGCAGCCCCTCAAACTAAGGCAACACATCAAAATAATGCAACACATCAAAATAATGCAACACCTCAAACTAAGGCAACACCTTAAACTAAGGCAACACCTCAAACTAAGGCAACACCTCAAAGTAAGGCAACACCTCAAACTGAGGCAACCGTCAAACTAATGGAACCCTCAAACTAAGGCAACACCTCAAACTAAGGCAACACCTCAAACTAAGGCAACACCTGAAACTACGGCAACCCCTCATACAGATGCAGCCCCTTAAACTAAGGCAACACCTCAAACTAATGCAACACCTCAAACTAAGGGAACCCTCAAACTGAGGGAACCCTCAAACAAAGGCAACCCACTAACGAAGGCTGCAACTCAAACTAAAGCAGCACCTCAAACTAATGCAACACCTCAAACTAATGCAACACCTCAAACTAATGCAACACCTCAAACTAAGGAAACCGTCAATCAAAGGCAACACCTCAAACCAATGCAACACCTCAAACTAAGGCAACACCTCAAACTAATGTAACACCTGAAACTAAGGCAGCCCCTCAAACAGATGCAGCCCCTTAAACTAAGGCAACACCTCAAACTAAGGCAACACCTCAAACTAAGGGAACCCTCAAACTGAGGGAAACCTCAAACAAAGGCAACCCACTAACGAAGGCTGCAACTCAAACTAATGCAACACCTCAAACTAATGCAACACCTCAAACTAATGTAACACCTCAAACTAATGCAACACCTCAAACTACTGCAACACCTCAAACTAATGCAACACCTCAATCTAATGCAACACCTCAAACTAATGCAACATCTCAAACTCATGCAACACCTCAAACTAATGCAACACATCAAACCAATGCAACACCTCAAACTAATGCAACACCTCAAACTAATGCAACACCTCAAACTAATGCAAAACCTCAAACTAATGAAACACCTCAAACTAAGGAAACCGTCAATCGAAGGCAACACCTCAAACTACTGCAACACCTCAAACTAGTGCAACACCTCAAACTAATGCAACACCTCAAACTAATGAAACACCTCAAACTAAGGAAACCGTCAATCAAAGGCAGCACCTCATACTCAGGCAACACCTCAAACTAAGGCGGCCCCACAAACTAAGGCGGCCCCTCAAAATAAGGCAACACCTCAAAATAAGCCAACACCTGAAACTAAGGCAACCCCTCAAATAGATGCAGCCCCTTAAACTAAGGCAACACCTCAAACTAATGCAACACCTCAAACTAAGGGAACCCTCAAACTAAGGGAACCCTCAAACAAAGGAGCCCTCAAACAAAGGCAACCCACTAACGAAGGCTGCAACTCAAACTAAAGCAACTCCTCAAACTAATGCAACACCTCAAACTAATGCAACACCTCAAACTACTGCAACACCTCAAACTACTGCAACACCTCAAACTAATGCAACACCTCAATCTAATGCAACACCTCAAACTAATGCAACATCTCAAACTCATGCAACACCTCAAACTAATGCAACACATCAAACCAATGCAACACCTCAAACTAATGCAACACCTCAAACTAATGCAACACCTCAAACTAATGCAACACCTCAAACGAAGGCAACACCTCAAGATAATGCAACACATCAAACTAAGGCAACACCTCAAACTAAGGCAGCACCTCAAACTAAAGGAATCATCAAACTAAGGGAACCCTCAAACAAAGGCAACCCCTCAAACAGATGCAGCCCCTTAAACTAAGGCAACACCTCAAACTAATGCAACACCTCAAACTAATGCAATAAACAAACTAATGCAACACCTCAAACTAATGAAACACCTCAAACTAAGGAAACCGTCAATCAAAGGCAGCACCTCATACTCAGGCAACACCTCAAACTAAGGCGGCCCCACAAACTAAGGCGGCCCCTCAAAATAAGGCAACACCTCAAACTAAGGCAACACCTCAAACTATGCAACACCTCAAAATAAGGCAACACCTGAAACTAAGGCAACCCCTCAAACAGATGCAGCCCCTTAAACTAAGGCAACACCTCAAACTAATGCAACACCTCAAACTAAGGGAACCCTCAAACTAAGGGAACCCTCAAACTGAGGGAACCCTCAAACTAAGGCAACCCACTAACGAAGGCTGAAACTCAAACTAAAGCAGCACCTCAAACTAATGCAACACCTCAAACTAATGCAACACCTCAAACTAATGCAACACCTCAAACTAAGGAAACCGTCAATCAAAGGCAACACCTCAAACCAATGCAACACCTCAAACTAAGGCAACACCTCAAACTAATGTAACACCTGAAACAAAGGCAGCCCCTCAAACAGATGCAGCCCCTTAAACTAAGGCAACACCTCAAACTAAGGCAACACATCAAACTAAGGGAAAGCTCAAACTGAGGGAAACCTCAAACAAAGGCAACCCACTAACGAAGGCTGCAACTCAAACTAATGCAACACCTCAATCTAATGCAACACCTCAAACTAATGCAACATCTCAAACTCATGCAACACCTCAAACTAATGCAACACATCAAACCAATGCAACACCTCAAACTAATGCAACACCTCAAACTAATGCAACACCTCAAACTAATGCAACACCTCAAACGAAGGCAACACCTCAAGATAATGCAACACATCAAACTAAGGCAACACCTCAAACTAAGGCAGCACCTCAAACTAAAGGAATCATCAAACTAAGGGAACCCTCAAACAAAGGCAACCCCTCAAACAGATGCAGCCCCTTAAACTAAGGCAACACCTCAAACTATTGCAACACCTCAAACTAATGCAATAAACAAACTAATGCAACACCTCAAACTAATGAAACACCTCAAACTAAGGAAACCGTCAATCAAAGGCAGCACCTCATACTCAGGCAACACCTCAAACTAAGGCGGCCCCACAAACTAAGGCGGCCCCTCAAAATAAGGCAACACCTCAAACTAAGGCAACACCTCAAACTATGGCAACACCTCAAAATAAGGCAACACCTGAAACTAAGGCAACCCCTCAAACAGATGCAGCCCCTTAAACTAAGGCAACACCTCAAACTAATGCAACACCTCAAACTAAGGGAACCCTCAAACTAAGGGAACCCTCAAACTGAGGGAACCCTCAAACTAAGGCAACCCACTAACGAAGGCTGAAACTCAAACTAAAGCAGCACCTCAAACTAATGCAACACCTCAAACTAATGCAACACCTCAAACTAATGCAACACCTCAAACTAAGGAAACCGTCAATCAAAGGCAACACCTCAAACCAATGCAACACCTCAAACTAAGGCAACACCTCAAACTAATGTAACACCTGAAACAAAGGCAGCCCCTCAAACAGATGCAGCCCCTTAAACTAAGGCAACACCTCAAACTAAGGCAACACATCAAACTAAGGGAAAGCTCAAACTGAGGGAAACCTCAAACAAAGGCAACCCACTAACGAAGGCTGCAACTCAAACTAATGCAACACCTCAAACTAATGCAACACCTCAAACTAATGTAACACCTCAAACTAATGCAACACCTCAAACTACTGCAACACCTCAAACTAATGCAACACCTGAAACTAATGCAACACCTCAAACTAATGCAACACCTCAAACTCATGCAACACCTCAAACAAATGCAACACCTCAAACTAATGAAACACCTCAAACTAAGGAAACTGTCAATCAAAGGCTACACCTCATACTCAGGCAACACCTCAAACTAAGGCGGCCCCTCAAACGAAGGCGGCCCCTCAAACTAAGGCAGCCCCTCAAACTAAGGCAGCCCCTCAAACTAAAGCAGCCCCTCAAACTAAGGCAACACATAAAAATAATGCAACACATCAAAATAATGCAACACCTCAAACTAAGGCAACACCTTAAACTAAGGCAACACCTCAAACTAAGGCAACACCTCAAAGTAAGGCAACACCTCAAACTGAGGCAACCGTCAAAGTAATGGAACCCTCAAACTAAGGCAACACCTCAAACTAAGGCAACACCTCAAACGAAGGCAACACCTGAAACTACGGCAACCCCTCATACAGATGCAGCCCCTTAAACTAAGGCAACACCTCAAACTAATGCAACACCTCAAACTAAGGGAACCCTCAAACTAAGGGAACCCTCAAACAAAGCAAACCCACTAACGAAGGCTGCAACTCAAACTAAAGCAACACTTCAAACTAATGCAACACCTCAAACTAATGCAACTTCTCAAACTAATGCAACACCTCAAACTAATGCAACACCTCAAACTACTGCAACACCTCAAACTACTGCAACACCTCAAACTAATGCAACACCTCAATCTAATGCAACACCTCAAACTAATGCAACATCTCAAACTCATGCAACACCTCAAACTAATGCAACACATCAAACCAATGCAACACCTCAAACTAATGCAACACCTCAAACTAATGCAACACCTCAAACTAATGAAACACCTCAAACTAAGGAAACCGTCAATCAAAGGCAACACCTCAAACTAATGCAACATTTCAAACTAATGCAACACCTCAAACTAATGAAACACCTCAAACTAAGGAAACCGTCAATCAAAGGCAGCACCTCATGCTCAGGCAACACCTCAAACTAAAGCGGCTCCACAAACTAAGGCAGCCCCTCAAACTAAGGCAACACCTCAAACTAAGGCAACACCTCAAACTATGGCAACACCTCAAAATAAGGCAACACCTGAAAATAAGGCAACCCCTCAAACAGATGCAGCCCCTTAAACTAAGGCAACACCTCAAACTAATGCAACACCTCAAACTAATTGAACCCTCAAACTAAGGGAACCCTCAAACTAAGGGAACCCTCAAACAAAGGAAACCCACTAACGAAGGCTGCAACTCAAACTAAAGCAACACTTCAAACTAATGCAACACCTCAAACTAATGCAACTCCTCAAACTAATGCAACACCTCAAACTAATGCAACACCTCAAACTAAGGAAACCGTCAATCAAAGGCAACACCTCATACTCAGGCAACACCTCAAACTAAGGCGGCCCCTCAAACTAAGGCAACACCTCAAACTAAGGCAACACCTCAAACCAATGCAACACCTCAAACTAAGGCAACACCTCAAACTAAGGCAACACCTGAAACTAAGGCAACCCCTCAAACAGATGCAGCCCCATAAACTGAGGCAACACCTCAAACTCAGGCAACACCTCTCTCTAAGGGAACCCTCAAACTAAGGGAACCCTCAAACAAAGGTAACCCACGAACGAAGGCTGTAACTCAAACTAAACAACCCCTCAAACTAATGCAACACCTCAAACTAATGCAACACCTCAAACTCATGCAACACCTCAAACTAATGCAAGACCTCAAACTAATGCAACACCTCAAACTATTGCAGCACCTCAAACTAATGCAACACCTCAAACTAATGCAACACCTCAAACTAATGAAACACCTCAAACTAAGGAAACCGTCAATCAAAGGCTACACCTCATACTCAGGCAACACCTCAAACTAAGGCAACACATCAAAATAATGCAACACATCAAAATAATGCAACACCTCAAACTAATGCAACACCTTAAAATAAGGCAACACCTCAAACTAAGGGAACCCTCAAACTAAGGGAACCCTCAAACAAAGGAAACCCACTAACGAAGGCTGCAACTCAAACTAAAGCAACACTTCAAACTAATGCAACTTCTCAAACTAATGCAACACCTCAAACTAATGCAACACCTCAAACTACTGCAACACCTCAAACTACTGCAACACCTCAAACTAATGCAACACCTCAATCTAATGCAACACCTCAAACTAATGCAACATCTCAAACTCATGCAACACCTCAAACTAATGCAACACATCAAACTAATGCAACACCTCAAACTAATGAAACACCTCAAACTAAGGAAACCGTCAATCAAAGGCAACACCTCAAACTAATGCAACACCTCAAACTAATGCAACACCTCAAACTAATGAAACACCTCAAACTAAGGAAACCGTCAATCAAAGGCAGCACCTCATACTAAGGCAACACATCAAACTCAGGCAACACCTCTCTCTAAGGGAACCCTCAAACTAAGGGAACCCTCAAACAAAGGTAACCCACGAACGAAGTTTGCAACTCAAACTAAACAACCCCTCAAACTGATGCAACACCTCAAACTAATGCAACACCTCAAACTCATGCAACACCTCAAACTAATGCAAGACCTCAAACTAATGCAACACCTCAAACTAATGCAACACCTCAAACTAATGCAACACCTCAAACTAATGCAACACCTCAAACTAATGAAACACCTCAAACTAAGGAAACCGTCAATCAAAGGCTACACCTCATACTCAGGCAACACCTCAAACTAAGGCGGCCCCTCAAACGAAGGCGGCCCCTCAAACTAAGGCAGCCCCTCAAACTAAGGCAGCCCCTCAAACTAAGGCAGCCCCTCAAACTAAGGCAACACATCAAAATAATGCAACACATCAAAATAATGCAACACCTCAAACTAATGCAACACCTTAAACTAAGGCAACACCTCAAACTAAGGCAACACCTCAAAGTAAGGCAACACCTCAAACTGAGGCAACCGTCAAACTAATGAAACCCTCAAACTCAGGCAACACCTCAAATTAAGGCAACACCTCAAACTAAGGCAACACCTGAAACTCCGGCAACCCCTCAAACAGATGCAGCCCCTTAAACTAAGGCAACACCTCAAACTAATGCAACACCTCAAACTAAGGGAACCCTCAAACTAAGGGAACCCTCAAACAAAGGGAACCATCAAACAAAGGCAACCCACTAACGAAGGCTGCAACTCAAACTAAAGCAACACCTCAAACTAATGCAACACCTCAAACTACTGCAACACCTCAAACTAATGCAACACCTCAAACTAAGGAAACCGTCAATCAAAGGCAAAACCTCATACTCAGGCAACACCTCAAACTAAGGCGGCCCCTCAAACTAAGGCAACACCTCAAACGAAGGCAACACCTCAAACCAATGCACACCTCAAACTAAGGCAACACCTCAAACTAATGTAACACCTGAAACTAAGGCAGCCCCTCAAACAGATGCAGCCCCTTAAACTAAGGCAACACCTCAAACTAAGGCAACACCTCAAACTCAGGGAACCCTCAAACTGAGGGAAACCTCAAACAAAGGCAACCCACTAACGAAGGCTGCAACTCAAACTAATGCAACACCTCAAACTCATGCAACACCTCAAACTAATGCAACACCTCAAACTAATGCAACACCTCAAACTACTGCAACACCTCAAACTAATGCAGCACCTCAATCTAATGCAACATCTCAAACTAATGCAACATCTCAAACTCATGCAACACCTCAAACTAATGCAACCCATCAAACCAATGCAAAACCTCAAACTAATGCAACACCTCAAACTAATGCAACACCTCAAACTAATGCAACACCTCAAACTAATGAAACACCTCAAACTAAGGAAACCGTCAATCAAAGGCAACACCTCAAACTAATGCAACACCTCAAACTAATGCAACACCTCAAACGAATGCAACACCTCAAACTAATGAAACACCTCAAACTACTGCAACACCTCAAACTAATGCAACACCTCAATCTAATGCAACACCTCAATCTAATGCAACACCTCAAACGAATGCAACATCTCAAACTCATGCAACACGTCAAACTAAGGGAACCCTCAAACTGAGGGAAACCTCAAACAAAGGCAACCCACTAACGAAGGCTGCAACTCAAACTAATGCAACACCTCAAACTAATGCAACACCTCAAACTAATGTAACACCTCAAACTAATGCAACACCTCAAACTACTGCAACACCTCAAACTAATGCAACACCTCAATCTAATGCAACACCTCAAACTAATGCAACATCTCAAACTCATGCAACACCTCAAACTAATGCAACACATCAAACCAATGCAACACCTCAAACTAATGCAACACCTCAAACTAACGCAACACCTCAAACTAATGCAACACCTCAAACTAATGAAACACCTCAAACTAAGGAAACGGTCAATCAAAGACAACACCTCAAACTAATGCAACACCTCAAACCAGTGCAACACCTCAAACTAATGCAACACCTCAAACTGATGAAACACCTCAAACTAAGGAAACCGTCAATCAAAGGCAGCACCTCATACTCAGGCAACACCTCAAACTAAGGCGGCCCCACAAACTCAGGCGGCCCCTCAAACTAAGGCAACACCTCAAACTAAGGCAACAACTCAAACTATGGCAACACCTCAAAATAAGGCAACACCTGAAACTAAGGCAACCCCTCATACAGATGCAGCCCCTTAAACTAAGGCAACACCTCAAACTCAGGCAACACCTCTCTCTAAGGGAACCCTCAAACTAAGGGAACCCTCAAACAAAGGTAACCCACGAACGAAGGCTGCAACTCAAACTAAACAACCCCTCAAACTAATGCAACACCTCAAACCAATGCAACACCTCAAACTCATGCAACACCTCAAACGAATGCAACACCTCAAACTAATGCAACACCTCAAACTAATGAAACACCTCAAACTAAGGAAACCGTCAATCAAAGGCTACACCTCATACTCAGGCAACACCTCAAACTAAGGCGGCCCCACAAACGAAGGCGGCCCCTCAAACTAAGGCAGCCCCTCAAACTAAGGCAGCCCCTCAAACTAAGGCAGCCCCTCAAACTAAGGCAACACATCAAAATAATGCAACACATCAAAATAATGCAACACCTCAAACTAAGGCAACACATTAAACTAAGGCAACACCTCAAACTGAGGCAACACCTCAAAGTAAGGCAACACCTCAAACTGAGGCAACCGTCAAACTAATGGAACCCTCAAACTAAGGCAACACCTCAAACTAAGGCAACACCTCAAACTAAGGCAACACCTGAAACTCCGGCAACCCCTCAAACAGATGCAGCCCCTTAAACTAAGGCAACACCTCAAACTAATGCAACACCTCAAACTAAGGGAACCCTCAAACTAAGGGAACCCTCAAACAAAGGGAACCCTCAAACAAAGGCAACCCACTAACGAAGGCTGCAACTCAAACTAAAGCAACACCTCAAACTAATGCAACACCTCAAACTAATGCAACACCTCAAACTACTGCAACACCTCAAACTAATGCAACACCTCAAACTAAGGAAACCGTCAATCAAAGGCAACACCTCATACTCAGGCAACACCTCAAACTAAGGCGGCCCCTCAAACTAAGGCGGCCCCTCAAACTAAGGCAACACCTCAAATGAAGGCAACACCTCAAACCAATGCAACACCTCAAACTAAGGCAACACCTCAAACTAATGTAACACCTGAAACTAAGGCAGCCCCTCAAACAGATGCAGCTCCTTAAACTCAGGCAACACCTCAAACTAAGGCAACACCTCAAACTCAGGGAACCCTCAAACTGAGGGAAACCTCAAACAAAGGCAACCCACTAACGAAGGCTGCAACTCAAACTAATGCAACACCTCAAACTCATGCAACACCTCAAACTAATGCAACACCTCAAACTAATGCAACACCTCAAACTACTGCAACACCTCAAACTAATGCAGCACCTCAATCTAATGCAACATCTCAAACTAATGCAACATCTCAAACTCATGCAACACCTCAAACTAATGCAACCCATCAAACCAATGCAAAACCTCAAACTAATGCAACACCTCAAACTAATGCAACACCTCAAACTAATGCAACACCTCAAACTAATGAAACACCTCAAACTAAGGAAACCGTCAATCAAAGGCAACACCTCAAACTAATGCAACACCTCAAACTAATGCAACACCTCAAACGAATGCAACACCTCAAACTAATGAAACACCTCAAACTACTGCAACACCTCAAACTAATGCAACACCTCAATCTAATGCAACACCTCAATCTAATGCAACACCTCAAACGAATGCAACATCTCAAACTCATGCAACACGTCAAACTAAGGGAACCCTCAAACTGAGGGAAACCTCAAACAAAGGCAACCCACTAACGAAGGCTGCAACTCAAACTAATGCAACACCTCAAACTAATGCAACACCTCAAACTAATGTAACACCTCAAACTAATGCAACACCTCAAACTACTGCAACACCTCAAACTAATGCAACACCTCAATCTAATGCAACACCTCAAACTAATGCAACATCTCAAACTCATGCAACACCTCAAACTAATGCAACACATCAAACCAATGCAACACCTCAAACTAATGCAACACCTCAAACTAACGCAACACCTCAAACTAATGCAACACCTCAAACTAATGAAACACCTCAAACTAAGGAAACGGTCAATCAAAGACAACACCTCAAACTAATGCAACACCTCAAACCAGTGCAACACCTCAAACTAATGCAACACCTCAAACTGATGAAACACCTCAAACTAAGGAAACCGTCAATCAAAGGCAGCACCTCATACTCAGGCAACACCTCAAACTAAGGCGGCCCCACAAACTCAGGCGGCCCCTCAAACTAAGGCAACACCTCAAACTAAGGCAACAACTCAAACTATGGCAACACCTCAAAATAAGGCAACACCTGAAACTAAGGCAACCCCTCATACAGATGCAGCCCCTTAAACTAAGGCAACACCTCAAACTCAGGCAACACCTCTCTCTAAGGGAACCCTCAAACTAAGGGAACCCTCAAACAAAGGTAACCCACGAACGAAGGCTGCAACTCAAACTAAACAACCCCTCAAACTAATGCAACACCTCAAACCAATGCAACACCTCAAACTCATGCAACACCTCAAACGAATGCAACACCTCAAACTAATGCAACACCTCAAACTAATGAAACACCTCAAACTAAGGAAACCGTCAATCAAAGGCTACACCTCATACTCAGGCAACACCTCAAACTAAGGCGGCCCCACAAACGAAGGCGGCCCCTCAAACTAAGGCAGCCCCTCAAACTAAGGCAGCCCCTCAAACTAAGGCAGCCCCTCAAACTAAGGCAACACATCAAAATAATGCAACACATCAAAATAATGCAACACCTCAAACTAAGGCAACACATTAAACTAAGGCAACACCTCAAACTGAGGCAACACCTCAAAGTAAGGCAACACCTCAAACTGAGGCAACCGTCAAACTAATGGAACCCTCAAACTAAGGCAACACCTCAAACTAAGGCAACACCTCAAACTAAGGCAACACCTGAAACTCCGGCAACCCCTCAAACAGATGCAGCCCCTTAAACTAAGGCAACACCTCAAACTAATGCAACACCTCAAACTAAGGGAACCCTCAAACTAAGGGAACCCTCAAACAAAGGGAACCCTCAAACAAAGGCAACCCACTAACGAAGGCTGCAACTCAAACTAAAGCAACACCTCAAACTAATGCAACACCTCAAACTAATGCAACACCTCAAACTACTGCAACACCTCAAACTAATGCAACACCTCAAACTAAGGAAACCGTCAATCAAAGGCAACACCTCATACTCAGGCAACACCTCAAACTAAGGCGGCCCCTCAAACTAAGGCGGCCCCTCAAACTAAGGCAACACCTCAAATGAAGGCAACACCTCAAACCAATGCAACACCTCAAACTAAGGCAACACCTCAAACTAATGTAACACCTGAAACTAAGGCAGCCCCTCAAACAGATGCAGCTCCTTAAACTCAGGGAACACCTCAAACTAAGGCAACACCTCAAACTCAGGGAACCCTCAAACTGAGGGAAACCTCAAACAAAGGCAACCCACTAACGAAGGCTGCAACTCAAACTAATGCAACACCTCAAACTAATGCAACACCTCAAACTAATGCAACACCTCAAACTACTGCAACACCTCAAACTAATGCAGCACCTCAATCTAATGCAACACCTCAAACTAATGCAACATCTCAAACTCATGCAACACCTCAAACTAATGCAACCCATCAAACCAATGCAACACCTCAAACTAATGCAACACCTCAAATAATGCAACACCTCAAACGAATGCAACACCTCAAACTAATGAAACACCTCAAACTAAGGAAACCGTCAATCAAAGGCAGCACCTCATATTCAGGCAACACCTCAAACTAAGGCGGCCCCTCAAACTAAGGCGCCCCTCTAACTAAGGCAGCCCCTCAAACTAAGGCAACCCCTCAAACTAAGGCAGCCCCTCAAACTAAAGCAACACATCAAAATAATGCAACACATCAAAATAATGCAACACCTCAAACTAAGGCAACACCTCAAAATAAGGCAACACCTCAAGCTGAGGCAGCCGTCAAACTAATGCAACCCTCAAACTAAGGCAACACCTCAAACTAAGGCAACACCTCAAACAAAGGCAACTCTCAAACTAAGGCAACTCTCACACTAAGGCAACACCTCAAACTAATGCAACACCTCAAACTAATGCAACACCTCAAACTAATGCAACAACTCAAACTAAGGCAACACCTCAAACTAAGGCAACACCTCAAACTAAGGCAGCACCTCAAACTAAGGCAACAACTCAAACTAAGGCAGCTCCTCAAACAAAGGTTACAACTCAAACTAAGGCAACAACTCAAACGAAGGCAACAACACAAACTAAGGCAACAACTCAAACTAAGGCAACAACTCAAACTGAGGCAACACCTCAAACCAAGGCAACACCTCAAACTAAGGCAACACCTCAAACTAAGGCAACCGTCAAACAAATGCAACACCTCAAACTGAGGCAAAATCACAAACTAAGGGAGCCCTCAATCGAAGGCAACGCCTCAAACTAAGGCATCCCTCAAACTACGGCAGCCCCTCAAACTAAGGCAGCCCCTCAAACTAAGGCAGCCCCTCACACTAAGGCTACCCCTTAAACTAAGGCAGCCCCTCAAACTAAGGCAGACCCTCAAACTAAGGCAGCACCTCAAAGTAAGGCAGCACTTCAAACCAAGGCAGCACCTCATACTGAGGCAGCACCTCAAACTAAGTCAGCACCTCAAACGAAGGCAGCACCTCAAACTGAGGCAGCACCTCAAACGAAGGCAACACCTCAAACTAAGGCAGCACCACAAACGAAGGGAACCCTCAATCTGAGGCAACACCTCTAACTGAGGCAAAAACTCAAACTAAGGCAACACCTCAAACTAAGGCATCACGTCAAACTCAGGCAACACCTCAAACTAAGGCAACACCTCAAACTAAGGCAACCGTCAAACAAATGCAACACCTCAAACTGAGGCAAAACCACAAACTAAGGGATCCCTCAATCGAAGGCAACGCCTCAAACTAAGGCATCCCTCAAACTAAGGCAGCCCCTCAAACTAAGGCAGCCCCTCAAACTAAGGCAGCCCCTCAAACTAAGGCTACCCCTCAAACTAAGGCAGCCCCTCAAACTAAGGCAGACCCTCAAACTAAGGCAGCACCTCAAAGTAAGGCAGCACTTCAAACTAAGGCAGCACCTCATACTGAGGCAGCACCTCAAACTAAGTCAGCACCTCAAACGAAGGCAGCACCTCAAACTGAGGCAGCACCTCAAACGAAGGCAACACCTCAAACTAAGGCAGCACCACAAACGAAGGGAACCCTCAATCTGAGGCAACACCTCAAACTGAGGCAAAAACTCAAACTCAGGCAACACCTCAAACTATGGCATCACGTCAAACTCAGGCAACACCTCAAACTAAGGCAACACCTCAAACTGAGGCAACACCTCAAACTAAGGGAACCCTCAAACTAATGCAACACCTCAAACTAAGGCAACCCCTCAAACTAAGGCAACCCTTCAAACTGAGGCAACCCCTCAAACATATGCAGCCCCTCAAACATATGCAGCCCCTTAAACCAACGCAACACCTCAAACGAAGGCAATCCTCAATCTAAGGCAAGACTCAAACTAATGCAACACCTGAAACTAAGGCAACCCCTCAAACAGATGCAACCCCTTAAACTAACGCAACACCTCAAACTAAGGCAACTTCTCAAAATAAGTGAACCCTCAAACTAAGTGAACCCACAAACTGCGGGAACCCACTAACGAAGGCTGCAACTCAAACTAAAGCAACACCTCAAACTATGTCAACCTTCAAACTAAGGCAGCCCGTCAAACGAAGGCAACACCTCAAACTAAGACAACCCTCAAACTAAGGCAACCCTCAAACTAAGGCAACCCTCAAACTAAGGCAGCGCCTCAAACTAAGGCAGCACCTCAAATTAAGGCAACAACTCAAACTAAGGCAACAACTCAAACGAAGGCAACAACACAAACTAAGGCAACAACTCAAACTAAGGCAGCAACTCAAACTGAGGCAACACCTCAAACTAAGGCAACGCCTCAAACTAAGGCAACACCTCTAACTAAGGCAACCGTCAAACAAATGCAACACCTCAAACTGAGGCAAAACCACGAACTGAGGGAGCCCTCAATCTAAGGCAACGCCTCAAACTAAGGCATCCCTCAAACTAAGGCAGCCCCTCAAACTAAGGCAGCACCTCAAACTAAGGCAGCCCCTCAAACTAAGGCAGCACCTCAAAGTAAGGCAGCACTTCAAACCAAGGCAGCATCTCATACTAAGGCATCACCTCAAACTAAGTCAGCACCTCAAACAAAGGCAGCACCACAAACTAAGGCAGCACCACAAACGAAGGCAACACCTAAAACTAAGGCAGCACCACAAACGAAGGGAACCCTCAATCTGAGGCAACACCTCAAACTGAGGCAAAAACTCAAACTAAGGCAACACCTCAAACTAAGGCAGCCTTCAAACAATTGCAACACCTCAAAGGAATGCAACACCTCAAACTAAGGCAACACCTCAAACGAAGACAACACCTCAAACTAAGGCAACACCTCAAACTAAGGCAACATCTCAAACTAAGGAAAGACCTCAAACTTAGACAACAGTCAAACTAAGGCAACACCTCAAACTAAGGCAACAGTCAAACTAAGGGAACCATCAAACTAATGCAACACCTCAAACTAAAGCAACACCTCAAACTAAGGCAAAACCTTAAACCTCAAACTAAGGCAAAACCTCAAACTAAGGCTAAACCTCAAACTAAGGCAAAACCTCAAACTAAGGCAACCCTCAAACTAAGGCAACCCTCAATCAAAGGAAACCCTCAATCAAAATAACCCCTCAATCAAAGGCAACCCTCAAACAAAGACAACACCTCAAACTAAGGCAACACCTCAAACTAAGGCAACACCTCAAACTAAGGCAACACCTCAATCTAAGGCAGCCGTCAAATAAAGGCAACACCTCAAATTAAGGCAACACATCAAACTAAGGCAACAAATCAAACTAAGGCAACACATCAAACTAAGGCAACACATCAAACTAAGGCAACCCTCCAACTAATGCAACACCTCAAACTAATGCAATACCTCAAGCTAATGCAACACCTCAAACTTAGGCTGCAGTCAAACTAAGGCAACACCTCAAACTAAGGCAACCGTCAAACAAATGCAACACCTCAAACGAAGGCAACATCTCAAACGAAGGCAACACCTCAAACGAAGGGAACACCTCAAACTATGACAACACCTCAAACTAAGGCAACATCTCAAACTAATGCAACACCTCAAACTAAGGCAAAACCTCAAACTAAGGCAAAACCTGAAACTAAGGCAACACCTCAAACTAAGGCAAAACCTCAAACGAAGGCAAAACCTCAAACTAAGGCAACCCTCAAACTAAGGCAACCCTCAAACTAAGGCAACCCTCAATCAAAGGAAACCCTCAATCAAAGGAAACCCTCAATCAAAGGCAACCCTCAAACAAAGGCAACACCTCAAACTAAGGCAACACCTCAAACTAAGGCAACACTTCAAACTAAGGCAGCCGTCAAATAAAGGCAACACCTCAAATTAAGGCAACACATCAAACTAAGGCAACTCATCAAACTAAGGCAACACATCAAACTAAGGCAACCCTCCAGCTAATGCCATACCTCAAACTAATGCAATACCTCAAACTAATGCAACACCTCAAACTAAGTCAACACCTCAAACTAAGGCAACACCTCAAACTAAGGCAACACCGCAAACTAAGGCAACACCTCAAAATAGGCCAACACCTCAAACAAAGGCTCCCATCAAACTAAGCAATATCTCAAACTAAGGCAACACCTAAAACTAATGCAACACCTCAAACAAAGGCTACCATCAAACTAAGCAATATCTCAAACTAAGGCAATCGTCATTCTAAGGCAAACCTCAGACTGAGGCAGCAGTCAATACAAGACAACTCTCAATTTAAGACAACCCTCAAACGAATGCAAAATCTGAAACTAAGGCAACCCATAAACGAAGGCAATTCCTCAAACTAAGGCAACAACTCAAACGAAGGCAACAACACAAACTAAGGCAACACCTCAAACTAAGGCAACAACTCAAACTGAGGCAACACCTCAAACTAAGGCAACACCTCAAACTAAGGCAACACCTCTAACGAAGGCAACCGTCAAACAAATGCAACACCTCAAACTGAGGCAAAACCACAAACTGAGGGAGCCCTCAATCTAAGGCAACGCCTCAAACTAAGGCATCCCTCAAACTAAGGCAGCCCCTCAAACTAAGGCAGCCCCTCAAACTAAGGGAGCACCTCAAAGTAAGGCAGCACTTCAAACCAAGGCAGCACCTCATACTAAGGCAGCACCTCAAACTAAGTCAGCACCTCAAACGAAGGCAGCACCTCAAACTAAGGCAGCACCACAAACGAAGGCAACACCTAAAACTAAGGCAGCACCACAAACGAAGGGAACCCTCAATCTGAGGCAACACCTCAAACTGAGGCAAAAACTCAAACTAAGGCAACACCTCAAACTATGGCAGCCTTCAAACAATTGCAACACCTCAAAGGAATGCAACACCTCAAACTAAGGCAACACCTCAAACGAAGACAACACCTCAAACTAAGGCAACACCTCAAACTAAGGCAACATCTCAAACTAAGGAAAGACCTCAAACTTAGACAACAGTCAAACTAAGGCAACACCTCAAACTAAGGCAACAGTCAAACTAAGGGAACCATCAAACTAATGCAACACCTCAAACTAAAGCAACACCTCAAACTGAGGCAAAACCTTAAACCTCAAACTAAGGCAAAACCTCAAACTAAGGCTAAACCTCAAACTAAGGCAAAACCTCAAACTAAGGCAACCCTCAAACTAAGGCAGCCCTCAATCAAAGGAAACCCTCAATCAAAATAACCCCTCAATCAAAGGCAACCCTCAAACAAAGACAACACCTCAAACTAAGGCAACACCTCAAACTAAGGCAACACCTCAAACTAAGGCAACACCTCAATCTAAGGCAGCCGTCAAATAAAGGCAACACCTCAAATTAAGGCAACACATCAAACTAAGGCAACAAATCAAACTAAGGCAACACATCAAACTAAGGCAACACATCAAACTAAGGCAACCCTCCAACTAATGCAACACCTCAAACTAATGCAATACCTCAAACTAATGCAACACCTCAAACTAAGGCAACCGTCAAACAAATGCAACACCTCAAACGAAGGCAACATCTCAAACGAAGGCAACACCTCAAACGAAGGCAACACCTCAAACTAAGACAACACCTCAAACTAAGGCAACACCTCAAACTAATGCAACACCTCAAACTAAGGCAAAACCTCAAACTAAGGCAAAACCTGAAACTAAGGCAACACCTCAAACTAAGGCAAAACCTCAAACGAAGGCAAAACCTCAAACTAAGGCAACCCTCAAACTAAGGCAACCCTCAAACTAAGGCAACCCTCAATCAAAGGAAACCCTCAATCAAAGGAAACCCTCAATCAAAGGCAACCCTCAAACAAAGGCAACACCTCAAACTAAGGCAACACCTCAAACTAAGGCAACACCTCAAACTAAGGCAGCCGTCAAATAAAGGCAACACCTCAAATTAAGGCAACACATCAAACTAAGGCAACTCATCAAACTAAGGCAACACATCAAACTAAGGCAACCCTCCAGCTAATGCCATACCTCAAACTAATGCAATACCTCAAACTAATGCAATACCACAAACTAAGTCAACACCTCAAACTAAGGCAACACCTCAAACTAAGGCAACATCTCAAAATCGGCCAACACCTCAAACAGAGGCTCCCATCAAACTAAGCAATATCTCAAACAAAGGCAATCCTCAATCTAAGGCAAACCTCAGACTGAGGCAGCAGTCAATACAAGGCAACTCTCAATTTAAGACAACCCTCAAACTAATGCAACACCTGAAACTAAGGCAACCCATAAACGAAGGCAAATCCTCAAACTAAGGCAACCCTCAAACTAAGGCAACCCTCAAACTAACGCAACCCTCAAACTAACGCAACCCTCAAACTAAGGCAACCCTCAAACTAAGGCAACGCTCAAACTAAGGCAACGCTCAAACTAAGGCAACCCTCAACAAAGGCAACCCCTCAAACAAAGGCAACCCCTCAAACAAAGGCAACCCTCAAACTAAGGGAACCCTCAAACTACGGAAGCCCTCAAACTAAGGCAACACCTCAAACTAAGGCAACACCTCAAACTAAGGCAGCCCAAAGACTAAGGCAACGCCTCAAACTTAGTCAACGCCTCAAACTGAGGTAACGCCTCAAACTGAGGCAGCGCCTCAATCTAAGGCAACGCCTCAATCTAAGGCAACCCTTAAAATGTGGCAACGCTCAAACTAATGCAGACCCTCAAACTAATGCAGACCCTGAAACTAAGGCAACCCTCAAGCTGAGGCAACCCTTAAGGCTTTTAGTTTTGGTGACTGCAGCTTTGACAGTCGCGAAGGTGCGAGTGCGAGCTTGCAGCTGGGAAGTCAATTTCAGTGGAAGTTTAAAAGTTAATTCCCTTTTGTTTTCGGAGGACCAGGGGACTGCTGGGTAAGTAAAAACTATATATTTGGGTGGTTTAAAATCTCTTTCTTTTAGTTTTGGTGACTGCAGCTTTGACAGTAGCGAAGGTGCAAGAGCGAGCTTACAGCTGGGAAGTCAATTTCAGTGGAAGTTTAAAAGTTAATTCCCTTTTGTTTTCGGAGGACCAGGGGACAGCTGGGTAAGTAAAAACTATATATTTCGGTGGTGGCTGTACCCGAGACAGTACACATGTGGTGTCTCCCACCCTCCCTCCTCCTGTAACCAAAAAAAAGGACTCTTGTTTTGATAAGGTTAGCTTTTTATTTAAGAAGTTCTGTCCGTTGGATTGCTATCCTAACAAGTTTTGACATTTTTTTTTGCTTTTTCACTAGATTTGTTGGGAATTTAGAATAGAGGGACAGGAAGTTAAGGCAGTTGTATGTTCCTCCTGCAGAATGTGGGAGGTAAGGGTCGCCAAGAGTGTCCCTGCTGACTGCATCTGCGGGAAGTGCACCCAACTCCAGCTCCTCGAGAACCGCTTTTGGGAACTGGAGCTGGAGCTGGATGAACTTCGGATCATTCGGAAGGCGGAGGGGGTTATTGAGAGGAGTTATGAAGAGGGAGTTACACCTCAGGTAAAAGAAGTAGGTAGATGGGTTACCGTCAGGGGAAGGAGTGGGAACCAGCAGGCAGTGCAGGGATCCCCTGTGGCCGTTTCCCTCAACAACAGGTATACCGTTTTGGATACTGTTGCGGGGGACGACTTACCAGGAGTAAGCAATGGGGTACAGGTCTCTTTCACAGAGTCTGTCCCTGTTGCTCAGAAGGGAAGGGGGAAGAGGAGCAGAGCATTAGTCATTGGGGACTCCATAGTTAGGGGAACAGATAGGAGGTTCTGTGGGAACGAGAGAGACTCACGGTTGGTATGTTGCATCCCAGGTGCCAGGGTTCGTGATGTTTCTGATCTTGTTTTTTGGATCCTCAGGGGGGAGGGGTGCAGCCCCAAGACGTGGTCCACATTGGCACCAACGACATAGGTAGGAAGAGAGATGGGGATTTGAGACAGAAATTCTGGGAGCTAGGGTGGAAGCTTATAGTGAGAACAAACAGAGTTGTTATCTCTGGGTTGTTGCCCGTGCCAAGTGCTAGCGAAGCAAGGAATAGGGAGAGAGAGGAGTTGAACACGTGGCTGCAGGGATGGTGCAGGAGGGAGGGTTTTGGTTTCCTGTAAAATTGGGTCTCTTTCTGGGGTTGGTGGGACCTCTACAAACAGGATGGTCTTCACCTGAACCAGAGGGGTACCAATATCCTGGGGGGGAGATTTGGTAGTGCTCTTCGGGGGGTTTAAACTAAATCAGCAGGGGAATGGGAACCGAAACTGTAATGCCAGTGTACAGGATGTTGAGAGTAGTGAGGTCAGGGATAAGGTTACAAGGACGCAAGAGGGCACTGGTAAGCAAGAAACTGGTTTAAAGTGTGTCTATTTCAATGCCGGGAGCATCCGGAATAAGGTGGGTGAGCTTGCAGCATGGGTTGGTACCTGGGATCTCGATGTGGAGGCCATTTCGGAGACATGGGTAGAGCAGGGGAAGGAATGGATGCTGGGATTTAGATGTTTCAGTAAGAACAGAGAAGATGGTAAAAGAGGGGTGGGGGTGGGGGGGGGCTGTGGCATTGTTAATCAAGGAGAGTATTACAGCGACAGAAAGGACGTTTGAGGACTCGTCTACTGAGGTAGTATGGGCCGAGGTTAGAAATAGGAGAGGTGAGGTCACCCTGTTGGGAGTCTTTTATCGACCTCCAAATAGTTCCAGAGATGTAGAGGAAAGGATAACGAAGATGATTCTCGACAGGGGCGAGAGTAACAGGGTAGTTGTTATGGGGAACTTTAACTTTCCAAATATTGACTGGAAATACTATAGTTCGAGTACTTTAGATGGGTCAGTTTTTGTCCAGTGTGTGCAGGAGGGTTTTCTGACACAGTATGTAGACAGGCCAACCAGGGGCGATGCCACATTGGATTTGGTACTGGGTAATGAACCCGGCCAGGTGTTAGATTTAGATGTTGGTGAGCACTTTGGTGATCGTGATTACAATTCGGTTAGGTTTACCTTAGCGATGGGCAGCGACAGGTATATACCGCAGGGCAAAAATTATAACTGGGGGAAAGGAAATTATGATGCGATCAGGCAAGATTTAGGATGCGTAGGATGGGGAAGGAAACTGCAGGGGATGGGAACAATCGAAATGTGGAGCTTATTCAAGGAGCAGCGACTGCGTGTCCTTGATAAGTATGTAAATGTGAGGCAGGGAGGTAGTTGTCGAGCGAGGGAGCCATGGTTTACTAAAGAAGTTGAAGCGCTTGTCAAGAAGAAGAAGGCTTATGTCAGGATGAGACGTGAAGGCTCAGTTCGGGCGCTTGAGAGTTACAAGCCAGCCAGGAAGGATCTAAAGGGAGAGCTAAGAAGAGCAAGGAGAGGACACGAAAGGTCATTGGCGGATAGGATCAGGGAAAACCCTAAGGCTTTCTATAGGTACATCAGGAATAAAAGAATGACTGGAGTTAGATTAGGGCCAATCAAGGATAGTCGTGGGAAGTTGTGTGTGGAATCAGAGGAGGTAGGGGAAGCGTTAAATGAATATTTTGCGTCAGTATTTACAGTAGAGAAAGGAAATGTTGTCGAGGAGAATACTGAAATTCAGGCTACTAGGCTAGATGGGATTGAGGTTCACAAGGAGGAGGTGTTATCAATTTTGGAAAGTGTGAAAATAGATAAGTCCCCTGGGCCAGATGGGACTTATCCTCGGATTCTCTGCGAAGCCAGGGAGGAGATTGCAGAGCCTTTGTCCTCTATCTTTATGTCGTCATTGTCGACAGGAATAGTGCCGGAAGACTGGAGGATAGCAAATGTTGTCCCCTTGTTCAAGAAGGGGAGCAGAGACAGCCCTGGTAATTATAGACCTGTGAGCCTTACTTCGGTTGTGGGTAAATTGTTGGAAAAGGTTATAAGAGACAGGATTTGTAATAATCTTGAAAAGAATAAGTTCATTAACGATAGTCAGCACGGTTTTGTGACGGGTAGGTCGTGCCTCACAAACCTTATTGAGTTTTTCGAGAAGGTGACCAAACAGGTGGATGAGGGTAAAGCAGTGGATGTGGTGTATATGGATTTCAGTAAGGCGTTTGATAAGGTTCCCCACGGTAGGCTATTGCAGAAAATATGGAAGTATGGGGTTGAAGGTGATTTAGAGCTTTGGATCAGAAATTGGCCAGCTGAAAGAAGACAGAGGGTGGTGGTTGATGGCAAATGTTCATCCTGGAGTTTAGTTACTAGTGGTGTACCTCAAGGATCTGTTTTGGGGCCACTGCTGTTTGTCATTTTTAGAAATGACCTGGAAGAGGGTGTAGAAGGGTGGGTTAGTAAATTTGCGGATGACACTAAAGTCGGTGGAGTTGTGGATAGTGCCGAAGGGTGTTGTAGGGTACAGAGAGACATAGATAGGCTGCAGAGCTGGGCTGAGAAATGGCAAATGGAGCTAAATGCGGAAAAGTGCGAGGTGATTCACTTTGGAAGGAGTAACAGGAATGCAGAGTACTGGGCAAATGGGAAGATTCTTGGTAGTGTAGATGAACAGAGAGATCTTGGTGTCCAGGTGCTTAAATCCCTGAAGGTTGCTACCCAGGTTAATAGGGCTGTTAAGAAGGCATACGGTGTGTTAGATTTTATTGGTTTGGGGATCGAGTTTCGGAGCCACGAGGTCATGCTGCAGCTGTCCAAACCTCTGGTGAGACCGACCCTGGAGTATTGCGTGCAGTTCTGGTCACCGCATTATAGGAAGGATGTGGAAGCTTTGGAAAGGGTGCAGAGGAGATTTACTAGGATGTTTCCTGGTATGGAGGGAGGGTCTAACGAGGAAAGGCTGAGGGAATTGAGGTTGTTTTCGTTAGAGAGAAGGAGGAGGAGAGACAGAGAGAGAGAGAGACACGGAGAGAGAGAAATCTCTTTGCACTGTTTGTGAACTTCCCTGTTCGATCCTTTTTATGTGCAAAGTAGCAGATCTCCCATTTGCCACAGTTTTCTCCATTCACTTCATCTACAAATATCTCATCGTAATTTTATGCTTCAATCTAATGGCTCTGTACTAAAGAGTGCGCAGGAACACAAGGACCTGGAGGTACATGTGCATCGATTATTGAAGGTGGCAGGACATATTGAGAGAGTGGTTCGTAAAACAGGTGGGATTGGGATCTTGGGTTTCATAATTAGAGGCATTGAGTGCAAAAGCAGGGAAATTATGCTGAACCTTTATACAACTCTGGTTAGGCCCTAACTGGAGGATTATGTCCAGTTCTGGTCACCACACTTTAGGAAGGAGGTGAGGGTCCTTGAGAGGGTGCAGAGGAGATTTACCAGAATGGTTCCAGTGATGAGGGATTTTAGTTACAAGGTCAGGTTGCCAAAGGCAACACTCCAAACCCAAAGGCAAAACTCCAAACCCAAAGGCAACACTCCAAACCCAAAGGCAACACTCCAGAGCCAAAGGCAACACTCCAAACCCAAAGGCAACACTCCAAACCCAAAGGCAACACTACAAACCCAAAGGCAACACTCCAGAGCCAAGGCAACACTCCAAACACAAAGGCAACACTCCAAACCCAAAGACAACACTCCAAACCCAAAGGCAACACTCCAAACCCAAAGGCAACACTCCAAACCAAAGGCAACACTCCATACACAGTGAAACCCGCATACACCCCTGGCAGGATCCTGATACACAGTGAAACCCCCCTCACACCTGGCAGGATCCTGATACACTGTGAAACCCCCATACACACCTGGCAGGATCCTGATACACAGTGAAATCCGCCTCACACCTGGCAGGATCCTGAAAAAACTGTGAAACCCCCATACACACCTGGCAGGAACCTGATACACAGTGAAACCCCCCTCACACCTGGCAGGATCCTGATACACAGTGAAACCCCCCTCACATCTGGCAGGATCCTGATACACAGTGAAACCCCCCTCACACCTGGCAGGATCTTGATACACAGTGAAACCCCCCTCAAACCTGGCAGGATCCAGATCCACTGTGAACACCCCATACACACCTGGCAGGATCCTGATACACTGTGAAACCCCCATATACACCTGGCAGGATCCTGATACACAGTGAAACCCCCCTCACACCTGGCAGGATCCTGATCCACTGTGAACACCCCATACACATCTGGGAGGATCCTGATACACTGTGAAACCCCACTCACACCTGGCAGGATCCTGATACACTGTGAAACCCCCATACACACCTGGCAAGATGCTGATAAACTGTGAAAACCCAATTCACACCTGGCAGGAACCTGATCCACTGTGAAACACCCATACACACCTGGCAGGAACCTGATACACAGTGAAACCCCCCTCACACCTGGCAGGATCCTGATACACAGTGAAACCCCCCTCACATCTGGCAGGATCCTGATACACAGTGAAACCCCCCTCACACCTGGCAGGATCTTGATACACAGTGAAACCCCCCTCAAACCTGGTAGGATCCAGATCCACTGTCAACACCCCATACACACCTGGCAGGATCCTGATACACTGTGAAACCCCCATATACACCTGGCAGGATCCTGATACACAGTGAAACCCCCTTCACACCTGGCAGGATCCTGATCCACTGTGAACACCCAATGCACACCTGGCAGGATTTTGATACACTGTGAAACCCCACTCACTCCTGGCAGGATCCTGATACACTGTGAAACCCCCATACACACCTGGCAGGACCCTGACAAACTGTGAAAACAAATTCACACCTGTCAGGATCCTGACACACTGTGAAACCCCCATACACACCTGGCAGGATTCTGATACACTGTGAAACCCCCATGCACACCTGGCAGGATTCTGATACACTGTGAAAACCCATACACACGTGGCAGCATCCTGATACACTGTGAAAACCCCATACACACCTGGAAGGATCCTGATCCACTGTGAAAACCCCATACACACCTGGCAGGATCCTGATCCACTTTAAAAACCCCATACACACTTGACAGGATCCTGATACACAGTGAAAACCCAATGCACACTTGGCAGGATCCTGATACACTGTGAAAACCCCATACACACCTGGCAGGATCCTGATCCACTGTGAAAACCCCATACACACCTGGCAAGATGCTGATAAACTGTGAAACCCCCATGCACACCTGGCAGGATCCTGAAAAACTCTGAAAACCCCAAACAAATCTGGCAGGATCCTGATATACTGTGAAATCCCTTACACACCAGGCAGGATCCTGATTCACTGTGAAACCCCCATACACACCCGGCAGGAGCCTGATACACTGTGAAAACCCCGTACACACCTGGCAGGTTCCTGATGCACAGTGGAACCCCATTCACATCTGGCAGGATACTGATGCACAGTGAAACCCCATTCACATCTGGCAGGATCCTGATACACTGTGAAACCCCATACACACCTGGCAGGATCCTGATACACTGTGAAACCCCATCCACACCTGGCAGGATCCTGATACACTGTGAAACCCCATACACACCTGGCAGGATCCTGATACACTGTGAAACCCCCATACCCTCCTGGCAGCATCCTGATACACTGTGATACCCCATGCACACCTGGCAGGATCCTGATACACTGTGAAACCTCAGACACATCAGGCAGGATCCTGATGCACTGTGAAAACCCCATACACACCTGGCAGGATCCTGATACACTGTGAAAACACCATACACACCTGGCAGGTTCCTGATACACTGTGAAAACCCCATACACACCTGGCAGGTCCCTGATACACTGTGAAACCCCATACTCACCTGGCAGGATCCTGATACACTGTGAAAACCCCATGCACTCCTGGCAGGACCCTGATACACTGTGAATCGCCGTACACACCTGGCATGATCCTGATACACTGTGAAAACCCCATACAAACCTGGAAGGACCCTGATACACTGTGAAACCGCATACACACCACGCAGGATCCCGATACACTGTGAAAACACCATACACACCTGGCAGGACCCTGATACACTGTGAAAACCCCATACACACCTGGCAGGATCCTGATACACTGCGAAAACCCCATGCGCACCTGGCAGGACCCTGATACACTGTGAAAACCCCATTCACACCTGGCAGGATCCTGTTACAGTGTGAAAAACCCATACACAGCTGGCAGGACCCTGATACACAGTGAAATCCCCGTACACACCTGGCAGGTTCCTGATGCACTGTGAAACCCTCATACACACCTGGTATGATCCTGATACACTGTGAAACCCCATACACACCTGGCAGGATCCTGATACACTGTGAAACCCCCATACACACCCGGCAGGAGCCTGATACACTGTGAAATCCCCGTACACACCTGGCAGGTTCCTGATGCACAGTGGGACCCCATTCACATCTGGCAGGATCCTGATGCACAGTGAAACCCCATTCACATCTGGCAGGATCCTGATACACTGTGAAACCCCATACACACCTGGCAGGTTCCTGATACACTGTGAAACCCCATACACACCTGGCAGGATCCTGATACACTGTGAAACACCACACACACCTGGCAGGATCCTGATACACTGTGAAAACGCCATACACACCTGGCAGGACGCTGATAAACTGTGAAAACCCCATACACACCTGACAGGACCCTGATACACTGTGTAATCCCCATACCCTCCTGGCAGGAACCTGATACACTGTGAAAACCCCATACATACCTGGCAGGACACTGATACACTGTGAAAACCCCATACACTCCTGGCAGGATCCTGATACACTGTGAAATGCCATACACACCTGGCAGTATCCTGATCCACTGTGAATCCCCATACACACCTGGCAGGATCCTGATACACTGTGAAAACCCCATACACAACTGGCAGGTACCTGATCCACTGTGACACCCCATAAACACCTGGCAGGATCCTGATACACTGTGAAACCCCATGCACACCAGGCAGGATCCTGATAAACTGTGAAAACCCATGCACACGTGGCAGCATCCTGATACACTGTGAAAACCCCATACACACCTGGCAGGATCCTGATCCACTGTGAAAACCCCATACACACCTGGCAGGATCCTGATCCACTGTGAAAACCGCATACACACTTGACAGGATCCTGATACAAAGTGAACACCGCATACACACCTGGCAGGATCCTGATCCACTGTGAAAACCCCATACACACCTGGCAAGATGCTGATAAACTGTGAAACCCCCATACACACCTGGCAGGATCCTGAAAAACTCTGAAAACCCCATACACATCTGGCAGGATCCTGATATACTGTGAAATCCCATACACACCAGGCAGGATCCTGATTCAATGTGAAACCCCCATACACACCCGGCAGGAGCCTGATACACTGTGAAAACCCCGTACACACCTGGCAGGTTCCTGATGCACAGTGGAACCCCATTCACATCTGGCAGGATCCTGATGCACAGTGAAACCCCATTCACATCTGGCAGGATCCTGATACACTGTGAAACCCCATACACACCTGGCTGGATCCTGATACACTGTGAAACCCCATACACACCTGGCAGGATCCTGATACATTGTGAAACCCCATACAGAACTGGCAGGATCCTGATACACTGTGAAACCCCAATGCACACCTGGCAGGATCCTGATCCAATGTGAAAACGCCATGCACACCTGGCAGTACGCTGATAAACTGTGAAAACCCCATACACACCTGGCAGTACCCTGATACACTGTGAAAGACCCATACCCTCCTGGCAGGATCCTGATACACTGTGATACCCCATACACACCTGGCAGGATCCTGATACACTGTGAAACCCCAGACACATCAGGCAGGATCCTGATGCACTGTGAAAACCCCATACACACCTGGCAGGACCCTGAAACACTGTGAAAACCCCATATGCACCTGGCAGTATCCTGATCCACAGTCAAACCCCCATACACACCTGGCAGGATCTTGATACACTGTGAAACCCCATAGAAACCTGGCAGGATCCTGATACACTGTGAAAACACCATACACACCTGGCAGGACTCTGATACACTGTGAATCCCCGAACACACCTGGCAGGTTCCTGATACACTGTGAAAACCCGATACACACCTGGCAGGTCCCTGAGACACTGTGAAACCCCATACTCACCTGGCAGGATCCTGATACACTGTGAAAACCCCATGCACACCTGGCAGGACGCTGATACACTGTGAATCCCCGTACACACCTGGCATCATCCTGATACACTGTGAAAACCCCATACAAACCTGTAAGGACCCTGATACACTGTGAAACCGCATACACACCAGGAAGGATCCCGATACACTGTGAAAACACCATACACACCTGGCAGGACCCTGATACACTGTGAAAACCCCATACACACCTGGCAGGATCCTGATACACTGCGAAAGCCCCATGCACACCTGGCAGGACCCTGATACACTGTGAAAACCCCATTCACACCTGGCAGGATCCTGTTACAGTGTGAAAAACCCATACACAGCTGGCAGGACCCTGATACACAGTGAAATCCCCGTACACACCTGGCAGGTTCCTGATGCACTGTGAAACCCTCATTCACACCTGGTATGATCCTGATACACTTTGAAACCCCATACACACCTGGCAGGATCCTGATACACGGTGAAACCCCCATACACACCCGGCAGGAGCCTGATACACTGTGAAATCCCCGTACACACCTGGCAGGTTCCTGATGCACAGTGGAACCCCATTCACATCTGGCAGGATCCTGATGCACAGTGAAACCCCATTCACATCTGGCAGGATCCTGATACACTGTGAAACCCCATACACACCTGGCAGGATCCTGATACACTGTGAAACCCCATACACACCTGGCAGGATCCTGATACACTGTGAAACCCCATACACACCTGGCAGGATCCTGATACAATGTGAATCCCCATACACACCTGGCAGGATCCTGATACACTGTGAATCCCCATACACACCTGGCAGGATCCTGATACACTGTGAAACCCCATACACACCGGGCAGGATCCTGATACACTGTGAAACCCCATACACACCTGGCAGGATCCTGATCCACTGTGAATCCCCATACACACCTGGCAGGATCCTGATACACTGTGAAAACTCCATACACAACTGGCAGGATCCTGATCCACTGTGAAACCCCATGCACACCTGGCAGGATCCTGATACACTGTGAAAAGCCATGCACACCAGGCAGTACGCTGATAAACTGTGAAAACCCCATGGACATCTGGCAGTACCCTGATACACTGTGAAAACCCCATACCCTCCTGGCAGGATCCTGATACACTGTGATACCCCATACACACCTGGCAGGATCCTGATACACTGTGAAACCCCAGACTCATCAGGCAGGATCCTGAAGCACTGTGAAAACCCCATACACACCTAGCAGGACCCTGATACACTGAAAACCCCATATGCACCTGGCAGGATCCTGATCCACTGTCAAACCCCCATACACACCTGGCAGGATTTTGATACACTGTGAAACCCCATACACACCTGGCAGGATCCTGATACACTGTGAAAACACCATACACACCTGGCAGGTTCCTGATACACTGTGAAAACCCCATACACACCTGGCAGGTCCCTGATACACTGTGAAACCCCATGCTCACCTGGCAGGATCCTGATACACTGTGAAAACCCCATGCACACCTGGCAGGACCCTGATACACTGTGAATCCCCGTACACACCTGGCATGATCCTGATACACTGTGAAAACCCCATACAAACCTGTGAGGACCCTGATACACTGTGAAACCGCATACACACCACGCAGGATCCCGATACACTGTGAAAACACCATACACACCTGGCAGGTCCCTGATACACTGCGAAAACCCCATACACACCTGGCAGGATCCTGATACACTGCGAAAACCCCATGCGCACCTGGCAGGACCCTGATACACTGTGAAAACCCCATTCACACCTGGCAGGATCCTGTTACAGTGTGAAAAACCCATACACAGCTGGCAGGACCCTGATACTCAGTGAAATCCCCGTACACACCTGGCAGGTTCCTGATGCAGTGTGAAACCTACATACACACCTGGTATGATCCTGATATACTGTGAAACCCCATTCACATCTGGCAGGATCCTGATACACTGTGAAACTCCATACACACCTGGCAGGTTCCTGATACACTGTGAAACCCCATACACACCTGGCAGGATCCTGATACACTGTGAAACACCACACACACCTGGCAGGATCCTGATACACTGTGAAACCCCCATGCACACCTGGCAGGATCCTGATCCACTGTGAAAACGCCATACACACCTGGCACGACGCTGATAAAATGTGAAAACCCCATACACACCTGACAGGACCCTGATACACTGTGTAATGCCTATACCCTCCTGGCAGGAACCTGATACACTGTGAAAACCCCATACATACCTGGCAGGACACTGATACACTGTGAAAACCCCATACACTCCTGGCAGGATCCTGATACACTGTGAAATGCCATACACACCTGGCAGTATCCTGATCCACTGTGAATCCCCATACACACCTGGCAGGATCCTGATACACTGTGAAAACCCCATACACAACTGGCAGGATCCTGATCCACTGTGAAACCCCATGCACACCTGGCAGGATCCTGATACACTGTGAAACCCTATGCACACCAGGCAGGATCCTGATAAACTGTGAAAACCCATGCACACGTGGCAGCATCCTGATACACTGTGAAAACCCCATACACACCTGGCAGGATCCGGATCCACTGTGAAAACCCCATACACACCTGGCAGGATCCTGATCCACTGTGAAAACCGCATACACACTTGACAGGATCCTGATACACAGTGAAAACCCCATACACACCTGGCAGGATCCTGATCCACTGTGAAAACCCCATACACGCCTGGCAAGATGCTGATAAACTGTGAAACCCCCATACACACCTGGCAGGATCCTGAAAAACTCTGAAAACCCCATACACATCTGGCAGGATCCTGATATACTGTGAAATCCCATACACACCTGGCAGGATCCTGATTCACTGTGAAACCCCCAAACACACCCGGCAGGAGCCTGATACACTGTGAATACCCCGTACACACCTGGCAGGTTCCTGATGCACAGTGGAACCCCATTCACATCTGGCAGGATCCTGATGCACAGTGAAACCCCATTCACATCTGGCAGGATCCTGATACACTGTGAAGCCCCATACACAGTTGGCAGGATCCTGATGCACTGTGAAATCCCATACACACCTGGCAGGATCCTGATACACTGTGAAACCCCAATGCACACCTGGCAGGATCCTGATCCAATGTGAAAACGCCATACACACCTGGCAGTACGCTGATAAACTGTGAAAACCCCATACACACCTGGCAGTACCCTGATACACTGTGAAAACCCCATACCCTCCTTGCAGGATCCTGATGCACTGTGATACCCCATGCACACCTGGCAGGATCCTGATACACTGTGAAACCCCAGACACATCAGGCAGGATCCTGATGCACTGTGAAAACCCCATACACACCTGGCAGGACCCTGATACACTGTGAAAACCCCATATGCACCTGGCAGGATCCTGATCCACTGTCAAACCTCCATACACACCTGGCAGGATCTTGATACACTGTGAAACCCCATAGACACCTGGCAGGATCCTGATACACTGTGAAAACACCATACACACCTGGCAGGACTCTGATACACTGTGAATCCCCGAACACACCTGGCAGGTTCCTGATACACTGTGAAACCCCATACTCACCTGGCAGGATCCTGATACACTGTGAAAACCCCATGCACACCTGGCAGGACCCTGATACACTGTGAATCCCCGTACACACCTGGCAGGATCCTGATACACTGTGAAACCCCAGACACATCAGGCAGGATCCTGATGCACTGTGAAAACCCTTACACACCTGGCAGGACCCTGATACACTGTGAAAACCCCATATGCACCTGGCAGGATCCTGATCCACTGTCAAACCCCCATACACACCTGGCAGGATCTTGATACACTGTGAAACCCCATAGACACCTGGCAGGATCCTGATACACTGTGAAAACACCATACACACCTGGCAGGACTCTGATACACTGTGAATCCCCGAACACACCTGGCAGGTTCCTGATACACTTTGAAACCCCATACTCACCTGGCAGGATCCTGATACACTGTGAAAACCCCATACAAACCTGTAAGGACCCTGATACACTGTGAAACCGCATACACACCAGGAAGGATCCCGATACACTGTGAAAACACCATACACACCTGGCAGGACCCTGATACACTGTGAAAACCCCATACACACCTGGCAGGATCCTGATACACTGCGAAAACCCCATGCACACCTGGCAGGACCCTGATACACTGTGAAAACCCCATTCACACCTGGCAGGATCCTGTTACAGTGTGAAAAACCCATGCACAGCTGGCAGGACCCTGATA
Source organism: Heterodontus francisci (assembly GCF_036365525.1). NCBI lineage: Eukaryota > Metazoa > Chordata > Chondrichthyes > Heterodontiformes > Heterodontidae > Heterodontus > Heterodontus francisci. The sequence continues at coordinate 1,096,842 of NW_027140677.1, forward strand.
CACAGTGAAATCCCCGTACACACCTGGCAGGTTCCTGATGCACTGTGAAACAATCACACACACCTGGTATGATCCTGATACACTGTGAAACCCCCCATACACACCTGGCAGGATCCTGATACACGGTGAAACCCCCATACACACCCGGCAGGAGCCTGATACACTGTGAAATCCCCGTACACACCTGGCAGGTTCCTGATGCACAGTGGGACCCGATTCACATCTGGCAGGATCCTGATGCACAGTGAAACCCCATTCACATCTGGCAGGATCCTGATACACTGTGAAAACACCATACACACCGGGCAGGTTCCTGATACACTGTGAAACCCCATACACACCTGGCAGGATCCTGATAAACTGTGAAACCCCATACACACCTGGCAGGATCCTGATACACTGTGAAACCCCCATGCACACCTGGCAGGATCCTGATCCGCGGTGAAAACGCCATACACACCTGGCAGGACGCTGATAAACTGTGAAAACCCCATACACACCTGACAGGACCCTGATACACTGTGTAATCCCCATACCCTCCTGACAGGCACCTGATACACTGTGCAAACCCCGTACATACCTGGCAGGACACTGATACACTGTGAAAACCCCATACACTCCTGGCAGGATCCTGATACACTGTGAAAAGCCATACACAACTGGCAGTATCCTGATCCACTGTGAATCCCCATACACACCTGGCAGGATCCTGATACACTGTGAAAACCCCATACACAACTGGCAGGATCCTGATCCACTGTGAAACCCACACAACTCATCTGGCAGGATCCTGATACACTGTGAAAAGCCATACACACCTGGCAGTATCCTGATCCACTGTGAATCCCCATACACACCTGGCAGGACCCTGATACACTGTGAAAACCCCATATGCACCTGGCAGGATCCTGATCCACTGTGAAACCCCCATACACACCTGGCAGGATCTTGATACACTGTGAAACCCCATACACACCTGGCAGGATCCTGATACACTGTGAAAACCCCATACACACCTGGCAGGACTCTGATACACTGTGAATCCCCGCACACACCACGCAGTTTCCTGATACACTGTGAAAACCCCAAACACACCTGGCAGGTCCATGATACACTGTGAAACCCCATACATACCTGGCAGGATCCTGATACACTGTGAAAAGCCCATGCACACCTGGCAGGACCCTGATACACTGTGAATCCCCGTACACACCTGGCATGATCCTGATACACTGTGAAAACCCCATGCATACCTGTGAGGACACTGATACACTGTGAAACCGAATACACACCAGGCAGGATCCCGATACACTGTGAAAATACCATACACACCTGGCAGGACCCTGACACACAGTGAAAACCCCATATGCACCTGGCAGGATCCTGATCCACTGTGAAACCGCCATACAAACCTGGCAGGATCCTGATACACTGTGAAACCCCATACACACCTGGCAGGATTTTGATACAGTGAGAAAACCCCATACACACCTGGCAGGTCCCTGATACACTGTTAAACCCCATACACACCTGGCAGGATACTGAAACACTGTGAAAAGCCCATGCACACCTGGCAGGACCCTGATACACTGTGAATCCCCGGACACATCTGGCATGATCCTGATACACTGTGAAAACCCCAGACACACCTGTAAGGACCCTGATACACTGTGAAACGGAATACGCACAAGGCAGGATCCCGAAACACTGTGAAAACACCATACACACCTGGCAGGACCCTGATACACTGTGAAAACCCCATATGCACTTGGCAGGATCCTGATCCACTGTGAAACCCCCCATACACACCTGGCAGGATCCTGATACACTGTGAAACCCCCATACACACCCGGCAGGAGCCTGATACACTGTGAAATCCCCGTACACACCTGGCAGGTTCCTGATGCACAGTGGGACCCGATTCACATCTGGCAGGATCCTGATGCACAGTGAAACCCCATTCACATCTGGCAGGATCCTGATACACTGTGAAAACCCCATACACACCGGGCAGGTTCCTGATACTCTGTGAAACCCCATACACACCTGGCAGGATCCTGATAAACTGTGAAACCCCATACACACCTGGCAGGATCCTGATACACTGTGAAAACCCCATACACAACTGGCAGGATCCTGATCCACTGTGAAACCCACACAACTCATCTGGCAGGATCCTGATACACTGTGAAAAGCCATACACACCTGGCAGTATCCTGATCCTCTTTGAATCCCCTTACACACCTGGCAGGACCCTGATACACTGTGAAAACCCCATATGCACCTGGCAGTATCCTGATCCACTGTGAAACCCCCATACACACCTGGCAGGATCTTGATACACTGTGAAACCCCATACACACCTGGAAGGATCCTGATACACTGTGAAAACCCCATACACACCTGGCAGGACTCTGATACACTGTGAATCCCCGCACACACCACGCAGTTTCCTGATACACTGTGAAAACCGCAAACACACCTGGCAGGTCCATGATACACTGTGAAAACCCATACACACCTGGCAGGACCCTGATACATTGTGAATCCCCGTACACACCTGGCATGATCCTGATACACTGTGAAAGCCCCATGCATACCTGTGAGGACCCTGATACACTGTGAAACCGAATACACACCAGGCAGGATCCCGATACACTGTGAAAATACCATACACACCTGGCAGGACCCTGACACACTGTGAAAACCCCATATGCACCTGGCAGGATCCTGATCCACTGTGAAACCCCCATACAAACCTGGCAGGATCCTGATACACTGTGAAACCCCATACACACCTGGCAGGATCCTGATACACTGAGAAAACCCCATACACACCTGGCAGGTCCCTGATACACTGTTAAACCCTATACACATCTGGCAGGATACTGAAACACTGTGAAAAGCCCATGCACACCTGGCAGGACCCTGATACACTGTGAATCCCCGGACACATCTGGCATGATCCTGATACAATTTGAAAACCCCAGACACACCTGTAAGGACCCTGATACACTGTGAAACGGAATACACACAAGGCAGGATCCCGAAACACTGTGAAAACACCATACACACCTGGCAGGACCCTGATACACTGTGAAAACCCCATATGCACCTGGCAGGATCCTGATCCACTGTGAAACCCCCCATACACACCTGGCAGGATCCTGATTCACTGTGATACCCCAAACACACCCGGCAGGAGCCTGATACACTGTGAAAACCCCGTACACACCTGGCAGGTTCCTGATGCACAGTGGAACCCCATTCACATCTGGCAGGATCCTGATGCACAGTGAAACCCCATTCACATCTGGCAGGATCCTGATACACTGTGAAGCCCCATACACAGTTGGCAGGATCCTGATGCACTGTGAAACCCCATACACACATGGCAGGATCCTGATACACTGTGAAACCCCCATGCACACCTGGCAGGATCCTGATCCAATGTGAAAACGCCATACACACCTGGCAGTACGCTGATAAACTGTGAAAACCCCATACACACCTGGCAGTACCCTGATACACTGTGAAAACCCCATACCCTCCTTACAGAATCCTGATACACTGTGATACCCCATACACACCTGGCAGGATCCTGATACACTGTGAAACCCCAGACACATCAGGCAGGATCCTGATGCACTGTGAAAACCCCATACACACCTGGAAGGACCCTGATACACTGTCAAACCCCCATACACACCTGGCAGGATCTTGATACACTGTGAAACCCCATAGACACCTGGCAGGATCCTGATACACTGTGAAAACACCATACACACCTGGCAGGACTCTGATACACTGTGAATCCCCGAACACACCTGGCAGGTTCCTGATACACTGTGAAAACCCCATACACACCTGGCAGGTCCCTGAGACACTGTGAAACCCCATACTCACCTGGCAGGATCCTGATACACTGTGAAAACCCCATGCACACCTGGCAGGACCCTGATACACTGTGAATCCCCGTACACACCTGGCATGATCCTGATACACTGTGAAAACCCCATACAAACCTGAAAGGACCCTGATACACTGTGAAACCGCATACACACCAGGAAGGATCCCGATACACTGTGAAAACACCATACACACCTGGCAGGACTCTGATACACAGTGAAAACCCCATACACACCTGGCAGGATCCTGATACACTGCGAAAACCCCATGCACACCTGGCAGGACCCTGATACACTGTGAAAACCCCATTCACACCTGGCAGGATCCTGTTCCAGTGTAAAAAACCCATACACAGCTGGCAGGACCCTGATACACAGTGAAATCCCCGTACACACCTGGCAGGTTCCTGATGCACTGTGAAACCCTCATACACACCTGGTATGATCCTGATACACTGTGAAACCCCATACACACCTGGCAGGATCCTGATACACTGTGAAACCCCCATACACACCCGGCAGGAGCCTGATACACTGTGAAATCCCCGTACACACCTGGCAGGTTCCTGATGCACAGTGGGACCCCATTCACATCTGGCAGGATCCTGATGCACAGTGAAACCCCATTCACATCTGGCAGGATCCTGATACACTGTGAAACCCCATACACACCTGGCAGGATCCTGATACACTGTGAAACCCCCATGCACACCTGGCAGGATCCTGATCCGCGGTGAAAACGCCATACGCACCTGGCAGGACGCTGATAAACTGTGAAAACCCCATATACACCTGACAGGACACTGATACACTGTGTAATCCCCATACCCTCCTGGCAGGAACCTGATACACTGTGAAAACCCCATAAATACCTGGCAGGACACTGATACACTGTGAAAACCCCATACACTCCTGGCAGGATCCTGATACACTGTGAAAAGCCATACACACCTGGCAGTATCCTGATCCACTGTGAATCCCCATACACACCTGGCAGGATCCTGATACACTGTGAAAACCCCATACACAACTGGCAGGATCCTGATCCACTGTGAAACCCACACAACTCATCTGGCAGGATCCTGATACACTGTGAAAAGCCATACACACCTGGCAGTATCCTGATCCACTGTGAATCCCCATACACACGTGGCAGGACCCTGATACACTGTGAAAACCCCATATGCACCTGGCAGTATCCTGATCCACTGTGAAACCCCCATACACACCTGGCAGGATCTTGATACACTGTGAAACCCCATACACACCTGGCAGGATCCTGATACACTGTGAAAACCCCATACACACCTGGCAGGACTCTGATACACTGTGAATCCCCGCACACACCACGCAGTTTCCTGATACACTGTGAAAACCCCAAACACACCTGGCAGGTCCATGATACACTGTGAAACCCCATACACACCTGGCAGGATCCTGATACACTGTGAAAAGCCCATGCACACCTGGCAGGACCCTGATACACTGTGAATCCCCGTACACACCTGGCATGATCCTGATACACTGTGAAAACCCCATGCACACCTGTGAGGACCCTGATACACTGAGAAAACCCCATACACACCTGGCAGGACTCTGAAACATCGTGAATCCACGTACACACCTGGCAGGATCCTGATACACTGTGAAAACCCCATACGCACCTGGCAGGAACCTGATACACTGTGAAACTCCATACACACCTGGCAGGACCCTGATACACTGTGAATCCCCGTACACACCTGGCATGATCCTGATACACTGTGAAAACCCCATGCACACCTGTGAGGACCCTGGTACACTGTGAAACCGAATACACACCAGGCAGGATCCCGATACACTGTGAAAATACCATACACACCTGGCAGGACCCTGACACACTGTGAAAACCCCATATGCACCTGGCAGGATCCTGATCCACTGTGAAACCCCCATACAAACCTGGCAGGATCCTGATACACTGTGAAACCCCATACACACCTGGCAGGATCCTGATACACTGAGAAAACCCCATACACACCTGGCAGGTCCCTGATACACTGTTAAACCCCATACACACCTGGCAGGATCCTGAAACACTGTGAAAAGCCCATGCACACCTGGCAGGACCCTGATACACTGTGAATCCCCGGACACATCTGGCATGATCCTGATACACTGTGAAAACCCCAGACACACCTGTAAGGACCCTGATACACTGTGAAACGGAATACACACAAGGCAGGATACCGAAACACTGTGAAAACACCATACACACCTGGCAGGACCCTGATACACTGTGAAAACCCCATATGCACCTGGCAGGATCCTGATCCACTGTGAAACCCCCCATACACACCTGGCAGGATCCTGATACACTGTGAAACCCCATACACACCTGGCAGGATCCTGATACACTGAGAAAACCCCATACACACCTGGCAGGACTCTGAAACATCGTGAATCCACGTACACACCTGGCAGGATCCTGATACACTGTGAAAACCCCATACGCACCTGGCAGGAACCTGATACACTGTGAAACTCCATACACACCTGGCAGGATCCTGATACACTGTGAAAACCCCATACACACCTGGCAGGATCCTGATACACTGTGAAAACCCCATGCACAACAGGCAGGATCCTGATAAACTGTGAAACCCCATCCACACGTGGCAGCATCCTGATACACAGTGAAAACCCCATTCACACCTGGCACGATCCTGATCCACTGTGAAAACCCCATGCACACCTGGCAGGATCCCGATCCACTGTGAAAACCCCATTCACACTTGGCAGGATCCTGATCCACTGTGAAAACCCCAGTCACACTTGGCAGGATCCTGATACACTGTGAAAACCCCATCCACACCTGGCAGGATCCTGATCCACTGTGAAAACCCCATACACACCTGGCAAGATGCTGATGAACTGTGAAACCCACCTTGCACACCTGGCAGGATCCTGAAAATCTCTGAAAACCCCATACACATCTGGCAGGATCCTGATATACTGTGAAACCCCCATACACACCCGGCAGGAGCCTGATACACTGTGAAAACCCCGTACACACCTGGCAGGTTCCTGATGCACAGTGGAACCCCATTCACATCTGGCAGGATCCTGATGCACAGTGAAACCCCATTCACATCTGGCAGGATCCTGATACACTGAGAAACCCCATACAAACCTGGCATGATCCTGATACACTGTGAAACCCCATACACACCTGGCAGGATCCTGATACACTGTGAAACCCCATACACACCTGGCAGGATCCCGATACACTGTGAAACCCCCATGCACACCTGGCAGGATCCTGATCCACTGTGAAAACGCCATACACACCTGGCAGGACGCTGATAAAGTGTGAAAACCCCATAAACACCTGGCAGGTCCCTGATACACTGTGAAAACCCCATACCCTCCTGGCAGGAACCTGATACACTGTGAAAACCCCATACACACCTGGCAGGACACTGATACACTGTGAAAACCCCATCCACTCCTGGCAGGATCCTGAGGCACTGTGAAAACCCCATGCACACCTGGCCGGATCCTGATCCACTGTGAAAACCCTATACACACCTGGCAAGATGCTGATAAACTGTGAAACCCCCATACACACCTGGCAGGACCCTGAAAAACTCTGAAAACCCCAGACACATCTGGCAGGATCCTGATATACTGTGAAAATCCATACACACCTGGAAGGATCCTGATACACTGTGAAACCCCCATACACACCCGGCAGGAGCCTGATACACTGTGAAAACCCCGTACACACCTGGCAGGTTCCTGATGCACAGAGGAACCCCATTCACATCTGGCAGGATCCTGATGCACTGTGAAAACCCCATACACAACTGGCAGGATCCTGATCCACTGTGAAACCCACACAACTCATCTGGCAGGATCCTGATACACTGTGAAACCCCATACACACCTGGCAGGATCCTGATACACTGTGGTACGCCACACACATCTGGCAGGATCCTGATGCAATGTGAAAACCCCATACACACCTGGCAGGACCCTGATACACTGTGAAAACCCCATATGCACCTGGCAGTATCCTGATCCACTGTGAAACCCCCATTCACACCTGGCAGGATCTTGATAAACTGTGAAACCCATACACACCTGGCAGGATCCTGATACACTGCGAAAACCCCATACACACCTGGCAGGACTCTGATACACTGTGAATCCCCGCACACACCACGCATTTTCCTGATACACTGTGAAAACCCCATACACAAGTGGCAGGTCCCTGATACACTGTGAAACCCCATACACACCTGGCAGGATCCTGATACACTGTGAAAAGCCCATGCACACCTGGTAGGACCCTGACACACTGTGAATCCCCGTACACACCTGGCATGATCCTGATACACTGTGAAAACCCCATGCACACCTGTAAGGACCCTGATACACTGTGAAACCGAATACACACCAGGCAGGATCCCGATACACTGTGAAAATACCATACACACCTGGCAGGACCCTGACACACTGTGAAAACCCCATATGCACCTGGCAGGATCCTGATCCACTGTGAAACCCCCATACACACCTGGCAGGATCCTGATACACTGAGAAAACCCCATACACACCTGGCAGGTCCCTGATACACTGTTAAACCCCATACACACCTGGCAGGATCCTGAAACACTGTGAAAAGCCCATGCACACCTGGCAGGACCCTGATACACTGTGAAGCCCCGGACACACCTGGCATGATCCTGATACACTGTGAAAACCCCAGACACACCTGTAAGGACCCTGATACACTGTGAAACGGAATACACACAAGGCAGGATCCCGAAACACTGTGAAAACACCATACACACCTGGCAGGACCCTGATACACTGTGAAAAACCCATATGCACCTGGCAGGAACCTGATACACAGTGAAAACCCCATACACACCTGGCAGGACACTGATACTCTGAGAAAACCCCATCCACTCCTGGCAGGATCCTGAGACACTGTGAAAACCCCATGCAAATTTGGCAGGATCCTGATACACTGTGAAAACCCCATGCACACCTGGCAGGATCCTGATACACTGTGAAAACCCCATACACACCTGGCAAGATGCTGATAAACTGTGAAACCCCCATACACACCTGGCAGGACCCTGAAAAACTCTGAAAACCCCAGACACATCTGGCAGGATCCTGATATACTGTGAAAATCCATACACACCTGGAAGGATCCTGATACACTGTGAAACCCCCATACACACCCGGCAGGAGCCTGATACACTGTGAAAACCCCGTACACACCTGGCAGGTTCATGATGCACAGAGGAACCCCATTCACATCTGGCAGGATCCTGATGCACTGTGAAAACCCCATACACAACTGGCAGGATCCTGATCCACTGTGAAACCCACACAACTCATCTGGCAGGATCCTGATACACTGTGAAACCCCATACACACCTGGCAGGATCCTGATACACTGTGGTACGCCACACACATCTGGCAGGATCCTGATGCAATGTGAAAACCCCATACACACCTGGCAGGACCCTGATACACTGTGAAAACCCCATATGCACCTGGCAGTATCCTGATCCACTGTGAAACCCCCATACACACCTGGCAGGATCTTGATAAACTGTGAAACCCTTACACACCTGGCAGGATCCTGATACACTGCGAAAACCCCATACACACCTGGCAGGACTCAGATACACTGTGAATCCCCGCACACACCACGCATTTTCCTGATACACTGTGAAAACCCCATACACACCTGGCAGGTCCCTGATACACTGTGAAACCCCATACACACCTGGCAGGATCCTGATACACTGTGAAAAGCCCATGCACACCTGGTAGGACCCTGACACACTGTGAATCCCCGTACACACCTGGCATGATCCTGATACACTGTGAAAACCCCATGCACACCTGTAAGGACCCTGATACACTGTGAAACGGAATACACACAAGGCAGGATCCCGAAACACTGTGAAAACACCGTACACACCTGGCAGGACCCTGATACACTGTGAAAAACCCATATGCACCTGGCAGGATCCTGATCCAGTGTGAAACCCCCCATACACACCTGGCAGGATCCTGGTACACTGTGAAAACCCCATACGCACCTGGCAGGACCCTGATACACTGTGAAACCCCATACACACCTGGCAGGTTCCTGATACACTGTGAAAACCCCAAACACACCTGGCAGGATCCTGATACACTGTGAAAACCCCATGAACACCAGGCAGGATCCTGATAAACTGTGAAACCCCATCCACACGTGGCAGCAGACTGATACTCTGTGAAAACCCCATTCACACCTGGCAAGATCCTGAACCACAGTGAAAACCCCATACACACCTGGCAGGATCCTGATCCACTGTGAAAACCCCATACACACTTGGCAGGATCCTGATACACTGTGAAAGCCCCAGTCACACTTGGCAGGATCCTGAAAAACTCTGAAAACCCCATACACATCTGGCAGGATCCTGATATACTGTGAAAATCCATACACACCTGGCAGGATCCTGATACACTGTGAAACACCCATACACACCCGGCAGGAGCCTGATACACTGTGAAAACTCCGTACACACCTGGCAGGTTCCTGATGCACCGTGGAACTCCATTCACATCTGGCAGGATCCTGATGCACAGTGAAAGCCCATTCACATCTGGCAGGATCCTGATACACTGAGAAACCCCATACACACCTGGCAGGATCCTGATACACTGTGAAACCCCATACACACCTGGCAGGATCCTGATACACTGTGAAACCCCCATACACACCTGGCAGGACCCTGAAAAACTCTGAAAACCCCAGACACATCTGGCAGGATCCTGATATACTGTGAAAATCCATACACACCTGGAAGGATCCTGATACACTGTGAAACCCCCATACACACCCGGCAGGTGCCTGATACACTGTGAAAACCCCGTACACACCTGGCAGGTTCCTGATGCACAGTGGAACCCCATTCACATCTGGCAGGTTCCTGATGCACAGTGAAACCCCATTCACATCTGGCAGGATCCTGATACACTGTGAAACCCCATACACACGTGGCAGGATCCTGATACACTGTGAAAACCCCATGCCCACCTGGCAGGACCCTGATACACTATGAATCCCCGTCCACACCTGGCATGATCCTGATACACTGTGAAAACCCCATGCACATCTGTAAGGACCCTGATACACTGTGAAACCGCATACACAACAGGCAGGATCCCGATACACTGTGAAAACACCATACACACCTGGCAGGATCCCGATACAATGTGAAAACACCATACACACCGGGCAGGACCCTGATACACTGTGAAAAACCCAAACACACGTGGCAGGATCCTGATACACTTGTGAAAACCCCATGCACACCTGGCAGGATCCTGATACACTGTGAAAACCCCATACACACCTGGCAGGATCCTGATACACTGTGAAACCCCATACACACCTGGCAGGATCCCGATACAATGTCAAAACACCATACACACCTGGCAGGACCCTGATACACTGTGAAAACCCCAAACACACGTGGCAGGATCCTGATACACTTGTGAAAACCCCATACACACCTGGCAGGACCCTGATACACTGTGAAAACCCCATACACACATGGTAGGATCCTGATACACGGGGAAAACCACATACACACCTGGCGGGACCCTGATACACTGTGGAAAGCCCATACACACCTGGCAGGATTCTGATACACTCTGAAAACCCAATTCACAACTGGCAGGATCCAGATACACTGTGAAAACCCCATACAATACTGGCAGGTACCTGATACACTGTGAAAACCCCATACACACCTGGCAGGATCCTGATACACTGTGAAAACCCCATGCACACCAGGCAGGACCCTGATACACTGTGAAAACCCCATTCACACCTGGCAGGATCCTGTTACAGTGTGAAAAACCCATACACACCTGGCAGGATACTGATACACTGTGAAATCACCATACACACCTGGCAGGATCCTGATGCACTGTGAAACCATCATACACACCTTGTAGGATCCTGATACACTGTGAAACCCCATACACAACTAGCAGGATCCTGATACACTGTGAAACCCCCATACACACCCGGAAGGAGCCTGTTAAACTATGAAAACCCCATACACACCTGGCAGTTTCCTGATGCACGGTGGAACCCCATTCACATTTGTCAGGATCCTGATGCACAGTGAAACCCCATTCACATCTGGCAGGATCCTGATACACTGTGAAACCCCATACACACCTGGCAGGATCCTGATACACTGTGAAACCCCAAAAACACCTGGCAGGATCCTGATACACTGTGAAAACCCCGTACATAGCTGGCAGGACACTGATACACTGTGTAAACCCCATACCCTCCTGGCAGGAACCTATTACACTGTGAAAACCCCGTACATAGCTGGCAGGACACTGATACACTGTGAAAACCCCATACACTCCTGGCAGGATCCTGATACACTGTGAAACCCCATACACACCTGGCAGGATCCTGATACACTGTGAAAACCCGGTACATAGCTGGCAGGACACTGATACACTGTGTAAACCCTATACCCTCCTGGCAGGAACCTGATACACTGTGAAAACCCCGGACATAGCTGGCAGGACACTGATACACTGTGAAAACCCCATACACTCCTGGCAGGATCCTGATACACTGTGAAACCCCATACACACCTGGCAGTATCCTGATCCACTGTGAAACCCCATACACACCTGGCAGGATCCTGATACGCTGTGAAAACCCCATCCACAACTGGCAGGTTCCTGATCCACTGTGAAACCCCCACCACACATCTGGCAGGATACTGATCCACTGTGAAAACCCCATACACACCTGGCAGGATGCTGATAAACTGTGAAACCCACATACACACCTGGCAGGATCCTGATACACTGTGAAACCAACATACACACCTGGCAGGATCCTAATAAACTGTGAAACCCCATGCACACGTGGTAGCATCCTGATGCACTGTGAAAACACCATACACACCTAGCAGGAACCTGAACCACTCTGAAAACCCCATACACACCTGGCAGGATCCTGATCCACTGTGAAAACCCCATACACACCTGGCAGGAACCTGAACCACTCTGAAAACCCCATACACACCTGGCAGGATCCTGATCCACTGTGAAAACCCCATACACACCTGGCAGGATCCTGATCCACTGTGAAAACCCCATACACACCTGGCAGGATGCTGATAAACTGTGAAACGCCCAGACACACCTGGCAGGATGCTGATAAACTGTGAAACCCCCATACACACCTGGCAGGATCCTGATAACGTCTGAAAACCCCATACAAACCTGGCAGGATACTGATACACTGTGAAAACCCCATACACACCCGGCAGGAGCCTGATACACTGTGAAAACCCCGTACAAACCTGGCAGATTCCTGATGCACAGTGAAACCCCAATCACATCTGGCAGGATCCTGATGCACAGTGAAACCCCATTCACATCTGGCAGGATACGGATACACTGTGAAACCCCCATACACACCTGGCAGGATCCTGATCCACTGTGAAAACTCCATACATACCTGGCAGGACGCTGATAAACTGTGAAAATCCCATACACACCGGGCAGGACACTGATACGCTGTGAAAAACCCATGCACTCCTGGCAGGAACCTGATACACTGTGAAAACCCTATACAGTCCTGGCAGGATCCTGATCCAGTGTGAAACCCCATACTCACCTGGCAGTATCCTGATCCACCTTGAAACCACATATTCACCTGGCAGATCCTGATACACTGTGAAACCCCCATACACAACTGGCAGGATCCTGATCCACTGTGAAAACCCCAAACACATCTGGCAGGATCCTGATACACTGTGAAACCCCAGACACATGTGGCAGGATCCTGATGCACTGTGAAATCCCCATACACACCTTTCAGGGCCCTGATACACTGTGAAATCCCCATATGCACCTGGCAGGATCCTCATCCACTGTGAAACCCCCATACACAGCTGGCAGGGTCTTGATACACTGTGAAACCCCATACACACCTGGCAGGATCCTGATACACTGTGAAAAGCCCATACACAAGTGGCAGGACTCTGATACACTGTGAATCCCCTTACACACCTGGCAGGATGCTGATCCACTGTGAAAACCCCATACACACCTGGCAGGACCCTGATACACTGTGAATGCCCATGCACACCTGGCAGGATCCTGATACACTGTGAAACCCCCATACACAACTGGCAGGATCCTGATGTACTGTGAAAACACCAAACACATCTGGCAGGATCCTGATACACTGTGAAACCCGAGACACATCTGGCAGGATCCTGATGCAATGTGAAATCCACATACACACCTTTCAGGGCCCTGATACACTGTGAAATCCCCATATGCTCCTGGCAGGATACTGATCCACTGTGAAACCCCCATACACAGCTGGCAGGGTCTTGATACACTGTGAAACCCCATACACACCTGGCAGGATCCTGATACACTGTGAAAAGCCCATACACAAGTGGCAGGACCCTGATACGCTGTGAATGCCCATGCACACCTGGCAGGATCCTGATACACTGTGAAAAACCCATACACACCTGGCAGGACCCTGATACACTGTGAAAACCCCATACACACCTGTAAGGACCCTGATACACGGTGAAACCGCATACACACCAGGCAGGATCCCGATACACTGTGAAAACACCATACACACCTGGCAGGACCCTGATACACTGTGAAAACCCCATACACACCTGGCAGGATCCTGATAAACTTGTGAAAACCCCATACACACCTGGAAGGACCCTGATACACTGTGAAAACCTCATACACACCTGGCAGGATACTGATACACTGGGAAAACCCCATACACACCTGGCGGGACACTGATACACTGTGTAAACCTCATACACACCTGGGAGGATCCTGATACACTCAGATAACCCCATTCACACCTGGCAGGATCCTGATACACTGAGAAAACCCTATACACACCTGGCAGGACCCTGATACACTGTGAAAACCCCATACACAACTGGCATGATCCTGATACACTGTGAAAACCCCATACACAACTGGCAGGACCCTGATACACTGTGAAAACCCCATTCACACCTGGCAGGATCCTGTTACACTGTGAAAAACCCAAACAAACCTGGCAGGACTCTGATACACTGTGAAAACCCCATACACACCTGGCAGGATCCTGATGCTCTGTGAAACCCTCATACACACCTGGTAGGATTCTGATACACTGTGAAAACCCCATACACACCTGGCAGGACCCTGATACACTGTGAAAACCCCATACACACCTGGCAGGAACCTGATAAACTGTGAAACCCCATCCACACCTCACAGGACCCTGATACACTGTGAAAACCCCGTACACAACTGTCTGGTCCTGATACAGTGTGAAACCCCATACACACCTGGCAGGATCCTGATACACTGTGAAAACCCCATGCACTCCAGGCAGAATCCTGATCCACTGTGGAACGCCATACACACCTGGCAGGATCCTGATACACTGTGAAAACCACATGCACTCCTGGCAGGATCATGATCCACTGTGAAACCCCATGCACACCTGGCAGGACCCTGATACACTGTCAATGCCCCAAGCACACCTGGCAGGATCCTGATGCACTGGGAAATCCCCACACACACCTGGCAGGATACTGATACTCTATGAAAACCCCATACATACCTGGCAGGATCGTGTTACACTATGAAACCCCCATACACACCTGGCAGGATCCCGATACACTGTGAAAACCCCATACACACCTGTCAGGATCCTGATACACTATGAAAACCCCATACACACCTGGCAGGATCCTGATCCACTGTGAAACCCCATACACATCTGGCTGGATCCTGATACACTGTGAAAATTCAAACACACCTGGAAGGATCCTGATACACTCTGAAAACCCAAGGCACACCTGGCAGGATCCTAATGCACTCTGAAACCCCATACACTTCTGGCAGGATTCTGATACACTGTGCAACCCCCATACACATCTGGAAGGATCCAGATGCAATGTGAAATCCCCATACACATCTAGCAGGATTCTGATGCACTGTGAAATCCCCATACACACCTGGCAGGACCCTGATACACTGTGAAACCAACATACACACCTGGCAGGATCCTGTTACACGATGAAACCCCCATACACACCTGGCAGGATCCCGATACACTGTGAAAACCCCATACACATCTGTCAGGATCCTGATTATCTATGGAAACCCCATACACACCTGGCAGGATCCTGGTCCACTGTGAAACCCCATACACATCTAGCAGGAACCTGATGCACTGTGAAAACCCCAGACACACCTGGCAGCACCCTGATACACTGTGAAAACCCCATACACACCTGGCAGTATCCTGATCCACTGTGAAACCATATATTCAACAGGCAGATCCTGATACACTGTGAAAACCCCAAACACAACTGGCAGGATCCTGATCCACTGTGAAACCCCCATACACAGCTGGCAGGAAACTGATACACTGTGAAACCCCATACACATCTGGCAGGATCCTGATACACTGTGAAACACCATACACACGTGGCAGGATACTGATACACTGTGAAAACCCCATGCCCACCTGGAAGGACCCTGATACACTGTGAATCCCCGTACACACCTTGCATGATCCTGATACACTGTGAAAACCCCATGCACATCTGTAAGGACCCTGATACACTGTGAAACCGCATACACAACAGGCAGGATCCCGATACACTGTGAAAACACCATACACACCTGGCAGGAACCTGATACACTGTGAAAACCCCATGCACACCTGGCAGGATCCTGATACACTGTGAAAACCCCATACACACCTGGCAGGATCCTGATACACTGTGAAACCCCATACACACCTGGTAGGATCCTGATACACTGGGAAAACCACATACACACCTGGCGGTACCCTGATACACTGTGGAAAGCCCATACACATCTGGCAGGGTTCTGATACACTCTGAAAACCCAATTCACATCTGGCAGGATCCTGATACACTGTGAAAACCCCATACACACCTGGCAGGATCCTGATACACTGTGAAAACCCCGTACATAGCTGTCAGGACACTGATACACTGTGTAAACCCCATACCCTCCTGGCAGGAACCTGATACACTGTGAAAACCCCGGACATAGCTGGCAGGACACTGATACACTGTGAAAACCCCATACACTCCTGGCAGGATCCTGATACACTGTGAAACCCCATACACACCTGGCAGTATCCTGATCCACTGTGAAACCCCATACACACCTGGCAGGATCCTGATACGCTGTGAAAACCCCATCCACAACTGGCAGGTTCCTGATCCACTGTGAAACCCCCACCACACATCTGGCAGGATACTGATCCACTGTGAAAACCCCATACACACCTGGCAGGATGCTGATAAATTGTGAAACCCACATACACACCTGGCAGGATCCTGATACACTGTGAAACCAACATACACACCTGGCAGGATCCTAATAAACTGTGAAACCCCATGCACACGTGGTAGCATCCTGATGCACTGTGAAAACACCATACACACCTAGCAGGAACCTGAACCACTCTGAAAACCCCATACACACCTGGCAGGATCCTGATCCACTGTGAAAACCCCATACACACCTGGCAGGAACCTGAACCACTCTGAAAACCCCATACACACCTGGCAGGATCCTGATCCACTGTGAAAACCCCATACACACCTGGCAGGATCCTGATCCACTGTGAAAACCCCATACACACCTGGCAGGATGCTGATAAACTGTGAAACGCCCAGACACACCTGGCAGGATGCTGATAAACTGTGAAACCCCCATACACACCTGGCAGGATCCTGATAACGTCTGAAAACCCCATACAAACCTGGCAGGATACTGATACACTGTGAAAACCCCATACACACCCGGCAGGAGCCTGATACACTGTGAAAACCCCGTACAAACCGGGCAGATTCCTGATGCACAGTGAAACCCCAATCACATCTGGCAGGATCCTGATGCACAGTGAAACCCCATTCACATCTGGCAGGATACGGATACACTGTGAAACCCCCATACACACCTGGCAGGATCCTGATCCACTGTGAAAACTCCATACATACCTGGCAGGACGCTGATAAACTGTGAAAATCCCATACACACCGGGCAGGACACTGATACGCTGTGAAAAACCCATGCACTCCTGACAGGAACCTGATACACTGTGAAAACCCCTTACACACCTGGCAGGACCCTGATACACTGTGAAAACCCTATACAGTCCTGGCAGGATCCTGATCCAGTGTGAAACCCCATACACACCTGACAGTATCCTGATCAACCTTGAAACCACATATTCACCTGGCAGATCCTGATACACTG
The DNA here is from genome assembly GCF_036365525.1 of Heterodontus francisci. NCBI lineage: Eukaryota > Metazoa > Chordata > Chondrichthyes > Heterodontiformes > Heterodontidae > Heterodontus > Heterodontus francisci. Next base: position 1,115,147 of record NW_027140677.1, read on the forward strand.
TGAAAACCCCATACACAACTGGCAGGATCCTGATCCACTGTGAAAACCCCAAACACATCTGGCAGGATCCTGATACACTGTGAAACCCCAGACACATCTGGCAGGATCCTGATGCACTGTGAAATCCCCATACACACCTGGCAGGAACCTGATACACTGTGAAAACCCCATACACACCTGGTAGGATCCTGATACACTGGGAAAACCACATACACACCTGGCGGTACCCTGATACACTGTGGAAAGCCCATACACATCTGGCAGGATTCTGATACACTCTGAAAACCCAATTCACATCTGGCAGGATCCTGATACACTGTGAAAACCCCATACACGCCTGGCAGGATCCTGATACACTGTGAAAACCCCGTACATAGCTGTCAGGACACTGATACACTGTGTAAACCCCATACCCTCCTGGCAGGAACCTGATACACTGTGAAAACCCCGGACATAGCTGGCAGGACACTGATACACTGTGAAAACCCCATACACTCCTGGCAGGATCCTGATACACTGTGAAACCCCATACACACCTGGCAGTATCCTGATCCACTGTGAAACCCCATACACACCTGGCAGGATCCTGATACGCTGTGAAAACCCCATCCACAACTGGCAGGTTCCTGATCCACTGTGAAACCCCCACCACACATCTGGCAGGATACTGATCCACTGTGAAAACCCCATACACACCTGGCAGGATGCTGATAAACTGTGAAACCCACATACACACCTGGCAGGATCCTGATACACTGTGAAACCAACATACACACCTGGCAGGATCCTAATAAACTGTGAAACCCCATGCACACGTGGTAGCATCCTGATGCACTGTGAAAACACCATACACACCTAGCAGGAACCTGAACCACTCTGAAAACCCCATACACACCTGGCAGGATCCTGATCCACTGTGAAAACCCCATACACACCTGGCAGGAACCTGAACCACTCTGAAAACCCCATACACACCTGGCAGGATCCTGATCCACTGTGAAAACCCCATACACACCTGGCAGGATCCTGATCCACTGTGAAAACCCCATACACACCTGGCAGGATGCTGATAAACTGTGAAACGCCCAGACACACCTGGCAGGATGCTGATAAACTGTGAAACCCCCTTACACACCTGGCAGGATCCTGATAACGTCTGAAAACCCCATACAAACCTGGCAGGATACTGATACACTGTGAAAACCCCATACACACCCGGCAGGAGCCTGATACACTGTGAAAACCCCGTACAAACCTGGCAGATTCCTGATGCACAGTGAAACCCCAATCACATCTGGCAGGATCCTGATGCACAGTGAAACCCCATTCACATCTGGCAGGATACGGATACACTGTGAAACCCCCATACACACCTGGCAGGATCCTGATCCACTGTGAAAACTCCATACATACCTGGCAGGACGCTGATAAACTGTGAAAATCCCATACACACCGGGCAGGACACTGATACGCTGTGAAAAACCCATGCACTCCTGACAGGAACCTGATACACTGTGAAAACCCCTTACACACCTGGCAGGACCCTGATACACTGTGAAAACCCTATACAGTCCTGGCAGGATCCTGATCCAGTGTGAAACCCCATACACACCTGACAGTATCCTGATCAACCTTGAAACCACATATTCACCTGGCAGATCCTGATACACTGTGAAAACCCCATACACAACTGGCAGGATCCTGATCCACTGTGAAAACCCCAAACACATCTGGCAGGATCCTGATACACTGTGAAACCCCAGACACATCTGGCAGGATCCTGATGCACTGCGAAATCCCCATACACACCTTTCAGGGCCCTGATACACTGTGAAATCCCCATATGCACCTGGCAGGATCCTCATCCACTGTGAAAACCCCTTACACACCTGGCAGGGTCTTGATACACTGTGAAACCCCATACACACCTGGCAGGATCCTGATACACTGTGAAAAGCCCATACACAAGTGGCAGGACTCTGATACACTGTGAATCCCCTTACACACCTGGCAGGATCCTGATCCACTGTGAAAACCCCATACACACCTGGCAGGACCCTGATACACTGTGAATGCCCATGCACACCTGGCAGGATCCTGATACACTGTGAAACCCCCATACACAACTGGCAGGATCCTGATGTACTGTGAAAACACCAAACACATCTGGCAGGATCCTGATACACTGTGAAACCCGAGACACATCTGGCAGGATCCTGATGCACTGTGAAATCCACATACACACCTTTCAGGGCCCTGATACACTGTGAAATCCCCATATGCACCTGGCAGGATACTGATCCACTGTGAAACCCCCATACACAGCTGGCAGGGTCTTGATACACTGTGAAACCCCATACACACCTGGCAGGATCCTGATACACTGTGAAAAACCCATACACAAGTGGCAGGACTCTGATACACTGTTAATCCCCTGACACACCTGGCAGGATCCTGATACACTGTGAAAACCCCATACACACCTGGCAGGACCCTGATACACTGTGATTGCCCATGCACACCTGGCAGGATCCTGATACACTGTGAAAAACCCATACACACCTGGCAGGACCCTGATACACTGTGAAAACCCCATACACACCTGTAAGGACCCTGATACACGGTGAAACCGCATACACACCAGGCAGGATCCCGATACACTGTGAAAACACCATACACACCTGGCAGGACCCTGATACACTGTGAAAACCCCATACACACCTGGCAGGATCCTGATAAACTTGTGAAAACCCCATACACACCTGGAAGGACCCTGATACACTGTGAAAACCTCATACACACCTGGCAGGATACTGATACACTGGGAAAACCCCATACACACCTGGCGGGACACTGATACACTGTGTAAACCTCATACACACCTGGGAGGATCCTGATACACTCAGAAAACCCCATTCACACCTGGCAGGATCCTGATACACTGAGAAAACCCTATACACACCTGGCAGGACCCTGATACACTGTGAAAACCCCATACACAACTGGCATGATCCTGATACACTGTGAAAACCCCATACACAACTGGCAGGACCCTGATACACTGTGAAAACCCCATTCACACCTGGCAGGATCCTGTTACACTGTGAAAAACCCAAACACACCTGGCAGGACTCTGATACACTGTGAAAACCCCATACACACCTGGCAGGATCCTGATGCTCTGTGAAACCCTCATACACACCTGGTAGGATTCTGATGCACTGTGAAAACCCCATACACACCTGGCAGGACCCTGATACACTGTGAAAACCCCATACACACCTGGCAGGAACCTGATAAACTGTGAAACCCCATCCACACCTCACAGGACCCTGATACACTGTGAAAACCCCGTACACAACTGTCTGGTCCTGATACAGTGTGAAACCCCATACACACCTGGCAGCATCCTGATACACTGTGAAAACCCCATGCACTCCAGGCAGAATCCTGATCCACTGTGGAACGCCATACACACCTGGCAGGATCCTGATACACTGTGAAAACCACATGCACTCCTGGCAGGATCATGATCCACTGTGAAACCCCATACACACCTGGCAGGACCCTGATACACTGTCAATGCCCCATACACACCTGGCAGGATCCTGATGCACTGGGAAATCCCCACACACACCTGGCAGGATACTGATACTCTATGAAAACCCCATACATACCTGGCAGGATCGTGTTACACTATGAAACCCCCATACACACCTGGCAGGATCCCGATACACTGTGAAAACCCCATACACACCTGTCAGGATCCTGATACACTATGAAAACCCCATACACACCTGGCAGGATCCTGATCCACTGTGAAACCCCATACACATCTGGCTGGATCCTGATACACTGTGAAAATTCAAACACACCTGGAAGGATCCTGATACACTCTGAAAACCCAAGGCACACCTGGCAGGATCCTAATGCACTCTGAAACCCCATACACTTCTGGCAGGATTCTGATACACTGTGCAACCCCCATACACATCTGGAAGGATCCAGATGCAATGTGAAATCCCCATACACATCTAGCAGGATTCTGATGCACTGTGAAATCCCCATACACACCTGGCAGGACCCTGATACACTGTGAAACCAACATACACACCTGGCAGGATCCTGTTACACGATGAAACCCCCATACACACCTGGCAGGATCCCGATACACTGTGAAAACCCCATACACATCTGTCAGGATCCTGATAAACTATGGAAACCCCATACACACCTGGCAGGATCCTGGTCCACTGTGAAACCCCATACACATCTAGCAGGAACCTGATGCACTGTGAAAACCCCAGACACACCTGGCAGCACCCTGATACACTGTGAAAACCCCATACACACCTGGCAGTATCCTGATCCACTGTGAAACCACATATTCAACTGGCAGATCCTGATACACTGTGAAAACCCCAAACACAACTGGCAGGATCCTGATCCACTGTGAAACCCCCATACACATCTGGCAGGAAACTGATACACTGTGAAACCCCATACACATCTGGCAGGATCCTGATACACTGTGAAACCCCATACACACGTGGCAGGATCCTGATACACTGTGAAAACCCCATGCCCACCTGGCAGGACCCTGATACACTGTGAATCCCCGTACACACCTTGCATGATCCTGATACACTGTGAAAACCCCATGCACATCTGTAAGGACCCTGATACACTGTGAAACCGCATACACAACAGGCAGGATCCCGATACACTGTGAAAACACCATACACACCTGGCAGGAACCTGATACACTGTGAAAACCCCATGCACACCTGGCAGGATCCTGATACACTGTGAAAACCCCATACACACCTGGCAGGATCCTGATACACTGTGAAACCCCATACACACCTGGCAGGATCCCGATACAATGTGAAAACACCATACACACCTGGCAGGACCCTGATACACTGTGAAAACCCCAAACACACGTGGCAGGATCCTGATACACTTGTGAAAACCCCATACACACCTGGCAGGAACCTGATACACTGTGAAAACCCCATACACACCTGGTAGGATCCTGATACACTGGGAAAACCACATACACACCTGGCGGTACCCTGATACACTGTGGAAAGCCCATACACATCTGGCAGGATTCTGATACACTCTGAAAACCCAATTCACAACTGGCAGGATCCTGATACACTGTGAAAACCCCATACAATACTGGCAGGAACCTGATACACTGTGAAAACCCCATACACACCTGGCAGGATCCTGATACACTGTGAAAACCTCATGCACACCAGGCAGGACCCTGATACACTGTGAAAACCCCATTCACACCTGGCAGGATCCTGTTACAGTGTGAAAAATCCATACACACCTGGCAGGACCCTGAAGCACTGTGAAATCCCCATACACACCTGGCAGGATCCTGATGCACTGTGAAACCCTCATACACACCTTGTAGGATCCTGATACACTGTGAAACCCCATACACAACTAGCAGGATCCTGATGCACTGTGAACCCCCCATACACACCCGACAGGAGCCTGTTACACTGTGAAAACCCCATACACACCTGGCAGGTTCCTGATGCACGGTGGAACCCCATTCACATCTGTCAGGATTCTGATGCACAGTGAAACCCCATTCACATCTGGCAGGATCCTGATACACTGTGAAACCCCATACACACCTGGCAGAATCCTGATACACTGTGAAACCCCATACACACCTGACAGGATCCTGATACACTGTGAAAACCCCGTACATAGCTGGCAGGACACTGATACACTGTGTTCAGCCCATACCCTCCTGACAGGACACTGATACACTGTGAAAACCCCATACACTCCTGGCAGGATCCTGATACACTGTGAAACCCCATACGCACCTGGCAGTATCCTGATCCACTGTGAAACCCCATACACACCTGGCAGGATCCTGATACGCTGTGAAATCCCCATACACAACTGGCAGGATCCTGATCCACTGTGAAACCCCCACCACACATCTGGCAGGATACTGATCCACTGTGAAAACCCCATACACACCTGGCAGGATGCTGATAAACTGTGAAACCCACATACACACCTGGCAGGATCCTGATACATTGTGAAACCAACATACACACCTGGCAGGATCCTAATAAACTGTGAAACCCCATGCACACGTGGTAGCATCCTGATACACTGTGAAAACACCATACACACCTGGCAGGAACCTGAACCACTCTGAAAACCCCATACACACCTGGCAGGATCCTGATCCACTGTGAAAACCCCACACACACCTGGCAGGAACCTGAACCACTCTGAAAACCCCATACACACCTGGCAGGATCCTGATCCACTGTGAAAACCCCATACACACCTGGCAGGATCCTGATCCACTGTGAAAACCCCATACACACCTGGCAGGATGCTGATAAACTGTGAAACCCCCAGATACACCTGGCAGGATGCTGATAAACTGTGAAACCCCCATACACACCTGGCAGGATCCTGATAACGTCTGAAAACCCCTTACAAACCTGTCAGGATACTGATACACTGTGAAAACCCCATACACACCCGGCAGGAGCCTGATACACTGTGAAAACCCCGTACAAACCTGGCAGATTCCTGATGCACAGTGAAACCCCAATCACATCTGGCATGATCCTGATGCACAGTGAAACCCCATTCACATCTGGCAGGATACTGATACACTGTGAAACCCCCATACACACCTGGCAGGATCCTGATCCACTGTGAAAACTCCATACATACCTGGCAGGACGCTGATAAACTGTGAAAATTCCATACACACCGGGCAGGACACTGATACGCTGTGAAAACCCCATGCACTCCTGGCAGGAACCTGATACACTGTGAAAACCCCATACACACCTGGCAGGACCCTGATACACTGTGAAAACCCCATACAGTCCTGGCAGGATCCTGATCCAGTGTGAAACCCCATACACACCTGGCAGTATCCTGATCCACTGTGAAACCACATATTCACCTGGCAGATCCTGATACACCGTGAAACCCCCATACACAACTGGCAGGATCCTGATAAACTGTGAAAACCCCAAACACATCTGGCAGGATCCTGATACACTGTGAAACCCCATACACATCTGGCAGGATCCTGATACACTGTCAATCCCCAGACACATCTGGCAGGATCCTGATGCACTGTGAAATCCCCATACACATCTTTCTGGGCCCTGATACACTGTGAAATCCCCATATGCACCTGGCAGGATCCTGATCCACTGTGAAACCCCCATACACAGCTGGCAGGGTCTTGATACACTGTGAAACCCCATACACACCTGGCAGGATCCTGATACACTGTGAAAAGCCCATACACAAGTGGCAGGACTCTGATACACTGTGAATCCCCTGACACACCTGGCAGGATCCTGATACACTGTGAAAACCCCATACACACCTGGCAGGACCCTGATACACTGTGAATGCCCATGCACACCTGGCATGATCCTGATACACTGTGAAACCCCCATACACAACTGGCAGGATCCTGATCCACTGTGAAATCCCCAAACACATCTGGCAGGATCCTGATACACTGTGAATCCCCTTATACACCTGGCAGGACCCTGATACACTGTGAATGCCCATGCACACCTGGCAGGATCCTGATACACTGTGAAAAACCCATACACACCTGGCAGGATCCTGATACACTGTGTAAACCTCATACACACCTGGGAGGATCCTGATACACTCAGAAAACCCCATTCACACCTGGCAGGATCCTGATACACTTTGAAAACCCTATACGCACCTGGCATGATCCTGATACACTGTGAAAACCCCATACACAACTGGCAGGACCCTGATACACTGTGAAAACCCCAATCACACCTGGCAGGATCCTGTTACACTGTGTAAAACCCAAACACACCTGACAGGACACTGATACACTGTGAAAACCCCATACACACCTGGCAGGATCCTGATGCTCTGTGAAACCCTCATACACACCTGGTAGGATCCTGACACACTGTGAAAACCCCATACACACCTGGCAGGACACTGATACACTGTGAAAACCCCATACACACCTGGCAGGAACCTGATACACTGTGCAAACCCCATACACACCTGGCAGGAACCTGATAAACTGTGAAACCCCATCCACACCTCACAGGACCCTGATACACTGTGAAAACCCCGTACACAACTGTCTGGTCCTGATACAGTGTGAAACCCCATAGACACCTGGCAGAATCCTGATCCACTGTGGAACGCCATACACACCTGGCAGGATCCTGATACACTGTGAAAACCACATGCACTCCTGGCAGGATCATGATCCACTGTGAAACCCCATACACACCTGGCAGGACCCTGATACACTGTGAAAACCCCATACACACCTGGCAGGATCCTGATGCTCTGTGAAACCCTCATACACACCTGGTAGGATTCTGATACACTGTGAAAACCCCATACACACCTGGCAGGACCCTGATACACTGTGAAAACCCCATACACACCTGGCAGGAACCTGATAAACTGTGAAACCCCATCCACACCTCACAGGACCCTGATACACTGTGAAAACCCCGTACACAACTGTCTGGTCCTGATACAGTGTGAAACCCCATACACACCTGGCAGGATCCTGATACACTGTGAAAACCCCATGCACTCCAGGCAGAATCCTGATCCACTGTGGAACGCCATACACACCTGGAAGGATCCTGATACACTGTGAAAACCACATGCACTCCTGGCAGGATCATGATCCACTGTGAAACCCCATACACACCTGGCAGGACCCTGATACACTGTCAATGCCCCATACACACCTGGCAGGATCCTGATGCACTGGGAAATCCCCACACACACCTGGAAGGACACTGATACTCTATGAAAACCCCATACATACCTGGCAGGATCGTGTTACACTATGAAACCCCCATACACACCTGGCAGGATCCCGATACACTGTGAAAACCCCATACACACCTGTCAGGATCCTGATACACTATGAAAACCCCATACACACCTGGCAGGATCCTGATCCACTGTGAAACCCCATACACATCTGGCTGGATCCTGATACACTGTGAAAATTCAAACACACCTGGAAGGATCCTGATACACTGTGAAAACCCAATGCACACCTGGCAGGATCCTAATGCACTCTGAAATCCCATACACTTCTGGCAGGATTCTGATACACTGTGCAACCCCCATACACATCTGGAAGGATCCAGATGCAATGTGAAATCCCCATACACATCTGGCAGGATCCTGATGCACTGTCAAATCCCCATACACACCTGGCAGGACCCTGATACACTGTGAAACCATGATACACACCTGGCAGGATCCTGTTACACGATGAAACCCCCATACACACCTGGCAGGATCCCGATACACTGTGAAAACCCCATACACATCTGTCAGGATCCTGATAAACTATGAAAACCCCATACACACCTGGCAGGATCCTGGTCCACTGTGAAACCCCATACACATCTAGCAGGAACCTGATGCACTGTGAAAACCCCATACACACCTGGCAGCACCCTGATACACTGTGAAAACCCCATACACTCCTGGCAGGATCCTGATCCAGTGTGAAACCCCATACACAACTGGCAGTATCCTGATCCACTGTGAAACCACATATTCAACTGGCAGATCCTGATACACTGTGAAAATCCCAAACACAACTGGCAGGATCCTGATCCACTGTGAAACCCCCATACACATCTGGCAGGATCCTGATACACTGTGAAACCCCATACACATCTGGCAGGATCCTGATACACTGTGAAACCCCATACACACGTGGCCGGATCCTGATACTCTGTGAAAACCCCATGCCCACCTGGCAGGACCCTGATACACTGTGAATCCCCGTACACACCTGGCATGATCCTGATACACTGTGAAAACCCCATGCACATCTGTAAGGACCCTGATACACTGTGAAACCGCATACACAACAGGCAGGATCCCGATACACTGTGAAAACACCATACACACCTGGCAGGAACCTGATACACTGTGAAAACCCCATGCACACCTGGCAGGATCCTGATACACTGTGAAAACCCCATACACACCTGGCAGGATCCTGATACACTGTGAAACCCCATAAACACCTGGCAGGATCCCGATACAATGTGAAAACACCATACACACCTGGCAGGACCCTGATACACTGAGAAAACCCCAAACACACGTGGCAGGATCCCGATACACTGTGAAAACACCATACACACCTGGCAGGAACCTGATACACTGTGAAACCCCATACACATCTGGCAGGATCCTGATACACTGTGAAACCCCATACACACGTGGCCGGATCCTGATACTCTGTGAAAACCCCATGCCCACCTGGCAGGACCCTGATACACTGTGAATCCCCGTACACACCTGGCATGATCCTGATACACTGTGAAAACCCCATGCACATCTGTAAGGACCCTGATACACTGTGAAACCGCATACACAACAGGCAGGATCCCGATACACTGTGAAAACACCATACACACCTGGCAGGAACCTGATACACTGTGAAAACCCCATGCACACCTGGCAGGATCCTGATACACTGTGAAAACCCCATACACACCTGGCAGGATCCTGATACACTGTGAAACCCCATACACACCTGGCAGGATCCCGATACAATGTGAAAACACCATACACACCTGGCAGGACCCTGATACACTGAGAAAACCCCAAACACACGTGGCAGGATCCTGATACACTTGTGAAAAACCCATACACACCTGGCAGGACCCTGATACACTGTGAAAACCCCATAGACACCTGGTAGGATCCTGATACACTGGGAAAACCACATACACACCTGGCGGGACCCTGATACACTGTGGAAAGCCCATACACATCTGGCAGGATTCTGATACACTCTGAAAACCCAATTCACAACTGGCAGGATCCTGATACACTGTGAAAACCCCATACAATACTGGCAGGAACCTGATACACTGTGAAAACCCCATACACACCTCGCAGGATCCTGATACACTGTGAAAACCTCATGCACACCAGGCAGGACCCTGATACACTGTGAAAACCCCATTCACACCTGGCAGGAACCTGTTACTGTGTGAAAAATCCATACACACCTGGCAGGACCCTGATACACTGTGAAATCCCCATACACACCTGGCAGGATCCTGATGCACTGTGAAACCCTCATACACACCTTGTAGGATCCTGATACACTGTGAAACCCCATACACAACTAGCAGGATCCTGATGCACTGTGAACCCCCCCATACACACCCGGCAGGAGCCTGTTACACTGTGAAAACCCCATACACATCTGGCAGGTTCCTGATGCACGATGGAACCCCATTCACATCTGTCAGGATCCTGATGCACAGTGAAACCCCATTCACATCTGGCAGGATCCTGATACACTGTGAAACCCCATACACTCCTGGCAGGATCCTGATACACTGTGAAACCCCATACACACCTGGCAGGACCTGATACACTGTGAAAACCCCGTACATAGCTGGCAGGACACTGATACACTGTGTTCACCCCATACCCTCCTGGCAGGAACCTGATACACTGTGAAAACCCCGTACATAGCTGGCAGGACACTGATACACTGTGAAAACCCCATACACTCCTGGCAGGATCCTGATACACTGTGAAACCCCATACACACCTGGCAGTATCCTGATCCACTGTGAAACCCCATACACACCTGGCAGGATCCTGATATGCTGTGAAAACCCCATACACAACTGGCAGGATCCTGATCCACTGTGAAACCCCCACCACACATCTGGCAGGATACTGATCCACTGTGAAAACCCCATACACACCTGGCAGGATGCTGATAAACTGTGAAACCCACATACACACCTGGCAGGATCCTGATACACTGTGAAACCAACATACACACCTGGCAGGATCCTAATAAACTGTGAAACCCCATGCACACGTGGTAGCATCCTGATACACTGTGAAAACACCATACACACCTGGCAGGAACCTGAACCACTCTGAAAACCCCAGACACACCTGGCAGGATCCTGATCCACTGTGAAAACCCCATACACACCTGGCAGGAACCTGAACCACTCTGAAAAACCCATACACACCTGGCAGGATCCTGATCCACTGTGAAAACCCCATACACACCTGGCAGGATCCTGATCCACTGTGAAAACCCCATACACACCTGGCAGGATGCTGATAAACTGTGAAACCCCCATACACACCTGGCAGGATCCTGATAACGTCTGAAAACCCCAGACAAACCTGGCAGGATACTGATACACTGTGAAAACCCCATACACACCCGGCAGGAGCCTGATACACTGTAAAAACCCCGTACAAACCTGGCAGATTCCTGATGCACAGTGAAACCCCAATCACATCTGGCAGGATCCTGATGCACAGTGAAACCCCATTCACATCTGGCAGGATACTGATACACTGTGAAACCCCCATACACACCTGGCAGGATCCTGATCCACTGTGAAAACTCCATACATACCTGGCAGGACGCTGATAAACTGTGAAAATCCCATACACACCGGGCAGGACACTGATAAGCTGTGACAACCCCATGCACTCCTGGCAGGAACCTGATACACTGTGAAAACCCCATACACACCTGGCAGGACCCTGATGCACTGTGAAAACCCCATACAGTCCTGGCATGATCCTGATCCAGTGTGAAACCCCATACACACCTGGCAGTATCCTGAACCACTGTGAAACCACATATTCACCTGGCAGATCCTGATACACTGTGAAACCCCCATACACAACTGGCAGGATCCTGATCCACTGTGAAAACCCCAAACACATCTGGCAGGATCCTGATACACTGTGAAACCCCATACACATCTGGCAGGATCCTGATACACTGTCAAACCCCAGACACATCTGGCAGGATCCTGATGCACTGTGAAATCCCCATACACATCTTTCAGGGCCCTGATACACTGTGAAATCCCCATATGCACCTGGCAGGATCCTGATCCACTGTGAAACCCCCATACACAGCTGGCAGGGTCTTGATACACTGTGAAACCCCATACACACCTGGCAGGATCCTGATACACTGTGAAAAGCCCATACACAAGTGGCAGGACTCTGATACACTGTGAATCCCCTTACACACCTGGCAGGATCCTGATACACTGTGAAAACCCCATACACACCTGGCAAGACCCTGATACACTGTGAATGCCCATGCACACCTGGCAGGATCCTGATACACTGTGAAACCCCCATACACAACTGGCAGGATCCTGATCCACTGTGAAAACCCCAAACACATCTGGAAGGATCCTGATACACTGTGAATCCCCTTACACACCTGGCAGGACCCTGATACACTGTGAATGCCCATGCACACCTGGCAGGATCCTGATACACTGTGAAAAACCCATACACACCTGGCAGGACCCTGATACACTGTGAAAACCCCATACACACCTGTAAGGAAACTGATACATGGTGAAACCGCAGACACACCAGGCAGGATCCCGATACACTGTGAAAACACCATACACACCTGGCAGGACCCTGATACACTGTGAAAACCCCATACACACCTGGCAGGATCCTGATACACTTGTGAAAACCCCATACACACCTGGAAGGACCCTGATACACTGTGAAAACCCCATACACACCTGGCAGGATACAGATACACTGGGAAAACCCCATACACACCTGGCGGGACCCTGATACACTGTGTAAACCTCATACACACCTGGGAGGATCCTGATACACTCAGAAAACCCCATTCACACCTGGCAAGATCCTGATACACTGTGAAAACCCTATACACACCTGGCAGGACCCTGATACACTGTGAAAACCCCATACACAACTGGCATGATCCTGATACACTGTGAAAACCCCATACACAACTGGCAGGACCCTGATACACTGTGAAAACCCCATTCACACCTGGCAGGATCCTGTTACACTGTGAAAAACCCAAACACACCTGGCAGGACACTGATACACTGTGAAAACCCCATACACACCTGGCAGGATCCTGATGCTCTGTGAAACCCTCATACACACCTGGTAGGATCCTGATACACTGTGAAAACCCCATACACACCTGGCAGGACACTGATACACTGTGAAAACCCCATACACACCTGGCAGGAACCTGATACACTGTGCAAACCCCATACACACCTGGCAGGAATCTGAAAAACTGTGAAACCCCATCCACACCTCACAGGACCCTGATACACTGTGAAAACCCCGTACACAACTGTCTGGTCCTGATACAGTGTGAAACCCCATACACACCTGGCAGGTTCCTGATACACTGTGAAAACCCCATGCACTCCAGGCAGAATCCTGATCCACTGTGGAACGCCATACACACCTGGCAGGATCCTGATACACTGTGAAAACCACATGCACTCCTGGCAGGATCATGATCCACTGTGAAACCCCATACACACCTGGCAGGACCCTGATACACTGTCAATGCCCCATACACACCTGGCAGGATCCTGATGCACTGGGAAATCCCCACACACACCTGGCAGGACCCTGATACTCTATGAAAACCCCATACATACCTGGCAGGATCGTGTTACACTATGAAACCCCCATACACACCTGGCAGGATCCCGATACACTGTGAAAACCCCATACACACCTGTCAGGATCCTGATACACTATGAAAACCCCATACACACCTGGCAGGATCCTGATCCACTGTGAAACCCCATACACATCTGGCTGGATCCTGATACACTGTGAAAATTCAAACACACCTGGAAGGATCCTGACACACTGTGAAAACCTAATGCACACCTGGCAGGATCCTAATGCACTCTGAAACCCCATACACTTCTGGCAGGATTCTGATACACTGTGCAACCCCCATACACATCTGCAAGGATCCAGATGCAATGTGTAATCCCCATACACATCTGGCAGGATCCTGATGCACTGTGAAATCCCCATACACACCTGGCAGGACCCTGTTACACTGTGAAACCAACATACACACCTGGCAGGATCCTGTTACACGACGAAACCCCCATACACACCTGGCAGGATCCCGATACACTGTGAAAACCCCATACACATCTGTCAGGATCCTGATAAACTATGAAAACCCCATACACACCTGGCAGGATCCTGGTCCACTATGAAACCCCATACACATCCAGCAGGAACCTGATACACTGTGAAAACCCCATACACACCTGGCAGGATCCTGAAACACTGTGAAAACCCCATAGACACCTGGCAGGACCCTGATACACTGTGAATCCCCGTACACACCTGGCATGATCCTGAAACACTGTGAAAACCCCATACACTCCTGTAAGGACCCTGATACACTGTGAAACCGCATACACTCCAGGCAGGATCCCGATACACTGTGAAAATACCATACACACCTGGCAGGACCCTAATACACTGTGAAAACCCCATACACAGCTGGCAGGATCCTGATACATTTGTGAAATCCCATACACACCTGGCCGGACCCTGAGACTCTCTGAAAACCCCATACACACCTGGCAGGGTCCTGATACACTGTGAAAACCCCATACACACCCGGCAGGACCCTGATACACTGTAAAACCCCATACACACCTGGCAGGATCCCGATACACTGTGAAAACCCCATACACAACTGGCAGGATCCTGATACACTGGGATAACCTCATACACACCTGGCGGGACACTGATACACTGTGTAAACCTCATACACACCTGGGAGGATCCTGATACACTCTGAAAAACCCATTCACACCTGGCAGGATCCTGATACACTGTGAAAACCGCATACACACCTTGCAGGACCCTGATACACTGTGAAATCCCCTTACACAACTGGCAGGATCCTGATACACTGTGAAAACCCCATACACACCTGGCAGGAACCTGATACACTGCGAAAACCCCATACACACCTGGCAGGATCCTGTTACACTGTGAAATCCCATACACACCTGGCAGGACCCTGATACACTGTGAAAACCCCATACACACCTGGCAGGATCCTGATGCTCTGTGAAACCCTCATACACACCTGGTAGGAAACTGATACACTGTGAAAACCCCATACACACCTGGAAGGACCCTGATGCACTGTGAAAACCTCATACACACCTGGCAGCATCCTGATACACTGTGAAACCCCATACACACCTGGCAGTATCCTGATACACTGTGAAAACCCCGTACACACCTGTCTGGTCCTGATACACTGTGAAACCCCATGCACTCCAGGCAGGATCCTGATCCACTGTGAAACGCCATACACAACTTGCAGGATCCTGATACATTTGTGAAAACGTCATACACACCTGGCCGGACCCTGAGACTCTGTGAAAACCCCATACACACCTGGCAGGGTCCTGATACACTGTGAACACCCCATACACAGCTGGCAGGACCCTGATACACTGTAAAACCCCGTACACACCTGGCAGAATCCCGAAACACTGTGAAACCCCCATACACACCTGGCAAGACCCTGATACACTGATAAAACCCCATACACACCTGGCAGGATACTGATACACTTGTGAAATCCCCATACACATTTGGCAGGACCCTGATACACTGTGAAAACCCCATACACACCTGGCAGGATCCTGATACACTGGGGAAACCCCATACACACCTGGCGGGACCCTGATACACTGTGTAAACCTCATACACTCCTGGGAGGATCCTGATACACTCTGAAAACCCCATTCACACCTGGCAGGATCCTGATACACTGTGAAAACCCCATACACACCTGGCAGGACCCTGATACACTGTGAAATCCCCACACACAACTGGCAGGATCCTGATACACTGTGAAAACCCCATACACACCTGGCAGGTACCTGATACACTGTGAAAACCCAATACACACCTGGCAGGAACCTGTTACACTGTGAAATCCCATACACACCTGGCAGGACCCTGATACACTGTGAAAATCCCATACACACCTGGCAGGATCCTGATGCTCTGTGAAACTCTCATACACACCTGGTAGGAACCTGATACACCGTGAAAACCCCATACACACCTGGCAGGACCCTGATACACTGTGAAAACCCCATACACACCTGGCAGGATCCTGATACACTGTGAAACCCCATACACACCTGGCAGGATCCTGATACACTGTGAAAACCCCGTACACACCTGTCTGGTCCTGATACACTTTGAAATCCCATACACACCTGGCAGGATCCTGATACACTGTGAAAACCCCATGCACTCCAGGCAGGATCCTGATCCACTGTGAAACGCCATACGCAATGGCAGGATCCTGATACTCTGTGAAAACCACATGCACTCCTGGCTGGATCATGATCCACTGTGATAACCCATACACACCTGGCAGGAACCTGAAGCAATGTCAATGCCCCATACACACCTGGCAGGATCCTGATGCACTGGGAAATCAGCATACACACCTGGCAGGACACTGATACTCTGTGAAAACCCCATACACACCTGGCAGGATCCTGTTACACTATGAAACCCCCATACACACCTGGTAGGATCCCGATACACTGTGAAAACCCCATGCACACCTGTCAGGATCCTGATACACTATGAAAACCCCATACACACCTGGCAGGATCCTGATCCACTGTAAAACCCCATACACACCTGGCAGGATCCCGATACACTGTGAAAACCCCATACACACCTGGACGGAATACTGAAACACTGTGAAAACCCCATACACACCTGGCAGGATCCTGATACACTTGTGAAAACCCCAAACACACCTGGCAGGACCCTGATACACTGTGAAAAACCCAGACACACCTGGCAGGATCCTGATGCACTGGGAAAACCCCATACACACCTGGCGGGACCCTGAGACACTGTGTAAACCTCATACACACCTGGGAGGATCCTGATACACTCTGAAAATCCCATTCACACCTGGCAGGATCCTGATACACTGTGAAAACCCCATACACACCTGGCAGGACCCTGATACACTGTGAAATCCCCATACACAACTGGCAGGATCCTGATACACTGTGAAATCCCCATACACACCTGGCAGGAACCTGATACACTGTGAAAACCCCATACACCCCGGGCAGGATCCTGTTACACTGTGAAATCCCATACACACCTGGCAGGACCCTGATACACTGTGAAAACCCCATACACACCTGGCAGGATCCTGATGCTCTGTGAAACCCTCATACACACCTGGTAGGAACCTGATACACTGTGAATACCCCATACACACCTGGCAGGACCCTGATACACTGTGAAAACCCCATACTCACCTGGCAGGATCCTGATACACTGTGAAACCGCATACACACCTGGCAGGATCCTGATACACTGTGAAAACCCCGTACACACCTGTCTGGTCCTGATACACTATGATACCCCACACACACCTGGCAGGATCCTGATACACTGTGAAAACCCCATGCACTCCAGGCAGGATCCTGATCCACTGAGAAAAGCCATACACACCTAGCAGGATCCCGAACACTGTGAAAACCACATGCACTCCTGGCTGGATCATGATCCACTGTGAAACCCCATACACACCTGGCAGGAACCTGATACACTGTGAAAACCCCATACACACCTGACAGGATCCTGTTACACTATGAAACCCCCATACACACCTGGCAGGATCCCGATACACTGTGAAAACCCCATACACACCTGTCAGGATCCTGATACACTATGAAAACCCCGTACACACCTGGCAGGATCCTGATCCACTGTGAAACCCCATACACATCCGGCAGGATCCTGATACACTGTGAAACTTCAAACACACCTGGAAGCATCCTGATACACTGTGAAAACCCAATGCACACCTGGCAGGATCCTAATACACTCTGAAACCCCATACACTTCTGGCAGGATTCTGATACACTGTGCAACCCCCATTACATCTGGAAGGATCCAGATGCAATGTGAAATCCCCAAACACATCTGGCAGGATCCTGATGCACTGTGAAAACACCACACACACGTGGCAGGATCCTGACCCAATGTGAAACCCCATACACACGTGGCAGTATCCTGATACATTGTGAAACCCCATACACACCTGGCAGAATCCTGATACACTGTGAAACCCCATACACACGTGGCAGGATCCTGAAACACTGTGAAACCCCCATACACACCTGGCAGGATCCTGATCCACTGTGAAGACTCCATACACACCTGGCAGGACGCTGATAAACTGTGAAAATCCCATACACACCTGGCAGGACCCTGATACACTGTGAAAACCCCATACACACCTGGCAGGACCCTGATACACTGTGAAAACCCCATACACTCCTGGCAGGATCCTGATCCAGTGTGAAACCCCATACACACCTGGCAGTATCCCGATCCACTGTGAAACCACATACACACCTGGCAGTATCCTGATACACTGTGAAAACCCCGTACACAACTGGTACGATCCTGATCCACTGTGAAACCCCCATACACACCTGGAAGGACCCTGATACACTGTGAAAACCCCATACACTCCTGGCAGGATCCTGATCAAGTGTGAAACCCCATACACACCTGGCAGTATCCTGATCCACTGTGAAACCACATACACATCTGGCAGTATCCTGATACACTGTGAAAACCCCATACACAACTGGCAGGATCCTGATCCACTGTGAAACCCCCATACACATCTGGCAGGATGCTGATACACTGTGAAACCCCATACACACCTGGCAGGATCCTGATACACTGTGAAACCCCAGACACATCTGGCAGGATCCTGATGCACTGTGAAAACCCCAAACACACCTTGCTGGGCCCTGATACACTGTGAAATCCCCATATGCACCTGGCAGGACCCTGATACACTGTGAATCCCCGTACTCAATTGGCAGAATCCTGATACACTGTGAAAATCCCATACAAACCTGGCAGGATCCTGATACACATGTGAAAACCCCATCCACACCTGGCAGGACCCTGATACGCTGTGAAAACCCCATACACACCTGTCAGGATCCTGATACACTGGGAACACCCCATACAAACCTGGCAGGAACCTGATACACTGTGAAAACACCATACACACCTGGCAGGATACTGATACACTTTGAAAACCCCATACACACCTGGCAGGATCCTGATACAAAGTGAAAACCCCATACACACCTGGCAGGACCCTGATACACTGTGAAAACCCCATACACTCCTGGCAGGATCCTGATCCAGTGTGAAACCGCATACACACCTGGCAGTATCCTGATCCACTGTGAAACCACATACACACCTGGCAGTATCCTGATACACTGTGAAAACCCCATACACAACTGGCACGATCCTGATCCACTGTGAAACCCCCATACACACCTGGAAGGACCCTGATACACTGTGAAAACCCCATACACTCCTGGCAGGATCCTGATCAAGTGTGAAACCCCATACACACCTGGCAGTATCCTGATCCACTGTGAAACCACATACACCTCTGGCAGTATCCTGATACACTGTGAAAACCCCATACACAACTGGCAGGATCCTGATCCACTGTGAAACCCCCATACACATCTGGCAGGATGCTGATACACTGTGAAACCCCATACACACCTGGCAGGATCCTGATACACTGTGAAACCCCAGACACATCTGGCAGGATCCTGATGCACTGTGAAAACCCCAAACACACCTTGCAGGGCCCTGATACACTGTGAAATCCCCATATGCACCTGGCAGGACCCTGATACACTGTGAATCCCCGTACTCAATTGGCAGAATCCTGATACTCTGTGAAAACCCCATACAAACCTGGCAGGATCCTGATACTCATGTGAAAACCCCATCCACATCTGGCAGGACACTGATACACTGTGAAAACCCCATACACACCTGTCAGGATCCTGATACACTGGGAACACCCCATACAAACCTGGCAGGAACCTGATACACTGTGAAAACACCATGCACACCTGGCAGGATACTGATACACTTTGAAAACCCCATACACACCTGGCAGGATCCTGATACACTGTGAAAACCCCATACACAACTGGCAGGATCCTGATAAATTGTGAAACCCCCATACACACCTGGCTGGATCCTGATACACTGTGAAAACCCCATACACACGTGGCTGGATCCTGATGAACTGTGAAACCCCCATACACACCAGGAAGGATCCTGATACACTGTGAAAACCCCACACACACGTGGCAGGACCCTGATACACTGTGAAAACCCCATACACACCTGTCAGGATCCTGATACACTGGGAACACCCCATACAAACCTGGCAGGAACCTGATACACTGTGAAAACACCATACACACCTGGCAGGATACTGATACACTTTGAAAACCCCATACACACCTGGCAGGATCCTGATACACTGTGAAAACCCCATACACACCTGGCAGGACCCTGATACACTGTGAAAACCCCAGACACTCCTGGCAGGATCCTGATCCAGTGTGAAACCCCCATACACACCTGGCAGTATCCTGATCCACTGTGAAACCACATACACACCTGGCAGTATCCTGATACACTGTGAAAACCCCATACACAACTGGCACGATCCTGATCCACTGTGAAACCCCCATACACACCTGGAAGGACCCTGATACACTGTGAAAACCCCATACACTCCTGGCAGGATCCTGATCAAGTGTGAAACCCCATACACACCTGGCAGTATCCTGATCCACTGTGAAACCACATACACCTCTGGCAGTATCCTGATACACTGTGAAAACCCCATACACAACTGGCAGGATCCTGATCCACTGTGAAACCCCCATACACATCGGGCAGGATGCTGATACACTGTGAAACCCCATACACACCTGGCAGGATCCTGATACACTGTGAAACCCCAGACACATCTGGCAGGATCCTGATATGCTGTGAAAACCCCATACACAACTGGCAGGATCCTGATCCACTGTGAAACCCCCACCACACATCTGGCAGGATACTGATCCACTGTGAAAACCCCATACACACCTGGCAGGATGCTGATAAACTGTGAAACCCCCATACACACCAGGAAGGATCCTGATACACTGTGAAAACCCCACACACACGTGGCAGGATCCTGAACCACTGTGAAACCCCATCCAGACCAGGCAGGATGCTGATAAACTGTGAAACCCACATACATAACTGGCAGGATCCTGATCCACTGTGAAACCAACATACACACCTGGCAGGATCCTGATACACTGTGAAAACCCCATACACACGTGGCAGGATCCTAATATACTGTGAAACCCCATACACACGTGACAGCATCCTGATACACTGTGAAAACCTCATACACACCTGGCAGGAACCTGAGCCACTGTGTAAACCCCATACATACCTGGCCGGATCCTGATCCACTGTGAAAACCCCATACACACATGGCAGGATAATGATCCACTGTGAAAACCCTATGCACACCTGGCAGGATGCTGATCAACTGTGAAACCCCCATACACACCTGGCAGGATGCTGATAAACTGTGAAACCCCCATACACACCTGGCAGAATCCTGATAAACTCTGAAAACCCCATACACACCTGGCAGGATCCTGATATACTGTGAAAACCCAGACACAACTGGCAGGATACTGATACACTGTGAAACCCCTATACACAACCGGCAGGAGCCTGATACACGGTGAAAACCCCTTACAAACCTGTCAGATTCCTGATGCACAGTGAAACCCCAATCACATCTGGCAGGATCCTTATGCACAGTGAAACCCCATTCATATCTGGCAGGATCCTGATTCACTGTGAAACTCCATACACACCTGGCAGGATCCTGATACACTGTGATACCCCATACACACCTGGCAGAATCCTGATACACTGTGAAACCCCATACACACGTGGCAGGATCCTGAAACACTGTGAAACCCCCATACACACCTGGCAGGATCCTGATCCACTGTGAAAACTCCATACACACCTGGCAGGACGCTGATAAACTGTGAAAATCCCATACACACCTGGCAGGACCCTGATACACTGTGAAAACCCCATACACACCTGGCAGGACCCTGATACACTGTGAAAACCCCATACACTCCTGGCAGGATCCTGATCCAGTGTGAAACCCCATACACACCTGGCAGTATCCTGATCCACTGTGAAACCACATACACACCTGGCAGTATCCTGATACACTGTGAAAACCCCTTCCACAACTGGCAGGATCCTGATCCACTGTGAAACCCCCATACACACCTGGAAGGACCCTGATACACTGTGAAAACCCCACACACTCCTGGCAGGATCCTGATCCATTGTGAAACCCCATACACACCTGGCAGTATCCTGATCCACTGTGAAACCACATACACACCTGGCAGTATCCTGATACACTGTGAAAATCCCATACACAACTGGCAGGATCCTGATCCACTGTGAAACCCCCATACACATCTGGCAGGATCCTGATGCACTGTGAAACCCCATACACACCTGGCAGGATCCTGATACACTGTGAAACCCCAGACACATCTGGCAGGATCCTGATGCACTGTGAAAACCCCAAACACACCTTGCAGGGCCCTGATACACTGTGAAATCCCCATATGCACCTGGCAGGACCCTGATGCACTGTGAATCCCCGTACTCAATTGGCAGAATCCTGATACACTGTGAAACCCCAGACAAACCTGGCAGGATCCTGATACACATGTGAAAACCCCAACCACACCTGGCAGGACCCTGATACACTGTGAAAACCCCATACACACCTGTCAGGATCCTGATACACTGGGAAAACCCCATACAAACCTGGCAGGAACCTGATACACTGTGAAAACACCATAAACACCTGGCAGGATACTGATACACTTTGAAAACCCATACACACATGGCAGGATCCTGATCCACTGTGAAAACCCTCTGCACACCTGGCAGGATGCTGATAAAATGTGAAACCCCCATACACACCTGGAAGAATCCTGATAAACACTAAAAACCCCATACACACCTGGCAGGATCCTGATATACTGTGAAAACCCATACACAACTGGCAGGATACTGATACACTGTGAAACCCCCATACACACCCGGCAGGAGCCTGATACACGGTGAAAACCCCTGACAAACCTGGCAGATTCCTGATGCACAGTGAAACCCCAATCACATCTGGCAGGATCCTGATGCACAGTGAAACCCCATTCACATCTGGCAGGATCCTGATACACTGTGAAACCCCACACACACCTGGCAGAATCATGATACACTGTGAAACACCATACACACGTGGCAGGATCCTGAAACACTGTGAAACCCCCATACACACCTGGCAGGATCCTGATCCACTGTGAAAACTCCATACACACCTGGCAGGACGTTGATAAACTGTGAAAATCCCATACACACCTGGCAGGACCCTGATACACTGTGAAAACCCCATACACACCTGGCAGGACCCTGATACACTGTGAAAACCCCATACACTCCTGGCAGGATCCTGATCCAGTGTGAAACCCCATACACACCTGGCAGTATCCTGATCCACTGTGAAACCACATACACACCTGGCAGTATCCTGATACACTGTGAAAACCCCATACACAACTGGCAGGATCCTGAATCACTGTGAAACCCCCATACACACCTGGAAGGACCCTGATACACTGTGAAAACCCCATACACTCCTGGCAGGATCCTGATCCAGTGTGAAACCCCATACACACCTGGCAGTATCCTGATCCACTGTGAGACCACATACACACCTGGCAGTATCCTGATCCACTGTGAAACCCCCCTACACCTCTGGCAGGATCCTGATACACTGTGAAACCCCATATACACCTGGCAGGATCCTGATACACTGTGAAACCCCAGACACATCTGGCAGGATCCTGATGCACTGTGAAAACCCCAAACACACCTTGCAGGGCCCTGATACACTGTGAATCCCCGTACTCAATTGGCAGAATCCTGATACACTGTGAAAACCCCATACAAACCTGGCAGGATCCTGATACACATGTGAAAATCCCATCCACACCTGGCAGGACCCTGATACGCTGTGAAAACCCCATACACACCTGTCAGGATCCTGATACACTGGGAACACCCCATACAAACCTGGCAGGAACCTGATACACTGTGAAAACACCATACACACCTGGCAGGATACTGATACACTTTGAAAACCCTCTGCACACCTGGCAGGATGCTGATAAAATGTGAAACCCCCATACACACCTGGAAGAATCCTGATAAACACTAAAAACCCCATACACACCTGGCAGGATCCTGATATACTGTGAAAACCCATACACAACTGGCAGGATACTGATACACTGTGAAACCCCCATACACACCCGGCAGGAGCCTGATACACGGTGAAAACCCCTGACAAACCTGGCAGATTCCTGATGCACAGTGAAACCCCAATCACATCTGGCAGGATCCTGATGCACAGTGAAACCCCATTCACATCTGGCAGGATCCTGATACACTGTGAAACCCCACACACACCTGGCAGAATCATGATACACTGTGAAACACCATACACACGTGGCAGGATCCTGAAACACTGTGAAACCCCCATACACACCTGGCAGGATCCTGATCCACTGTGAAAACTCCATACACACCTGGCAGGACGTTGATAAACTGTGAAAATCCCATACACACCTGGCAGGACCCTGATACACTGTGAAAACCCCATACACACCTGGCAGGACCCTGATACACTGTGAAAACCCCATACACTCCTGGCAGGATCCTGATCCAGTGTGAAACCCCATACACACCTGGCAGTATCCTGATCCACTGTGAAACCACATACACACCTGGCAGTATCCTGATACACTGTGAAAACCCCATACACAACTGGCAGGATCCTGAATCACTGTGAAACCCCCATACACACCTGGAAGGACCCTGATACACTGTGAAAACCCCATACACTCCTGGCAGGATCCTGATCCAGTGTGAAACCCCATACACACCTGGCAGTATCCTGATCCACTGTGAAACCACATACACACCTGGCAGTATCCTGATCCACTGTGAAACCCCCCTACACATCTGGCAGGATCCTGATACACTGTGAAACCCCATATACACCTGGCAGGATCCTGATACACTGTGAAACCCCAGACACATCTGGCAGGATCCTGATGCACTGTGAAAACCCCAAACACACCTTGCAGGGCCCTGATACACTGTGAATCCCCGTACTCAATTGGCAGAATCCTGATACACTGTGAAAACCCCATACAAACCTGGCAGGATCCTGATACACATGTGAAAATCCCATCCACACCTGGCAGGACCCTGATACGCTGTGAAAACCCCATACACACCTGTCAGGATCCTGATACACTGGGAACACCCCATACAAACCTGGCAGGAACCTGATACACTGTGAAAACACCATACACACCTGGCAGGATACTGATACACTTTGAAAACCCCATACACAACTGGCAGGATCCTGATAAATTGTGAAACCCCCATACACACCTGGCAGGATCCTGATACACTGTGAAAACCCCATACACACTTGGCAGGATCCTGATGAACTGTGAAACCCCCATACACACCAGCAAGTATCCTGATACACTGTGAAAACCCCACACACAAGTGGCAGAATCCTGAAACACTGTGAAACCCCATCCAGACCAGGCAGGACGCTGATAAACTGTGAGACCCACATACATAACTGGCAGGATCCTGATACACTGTGAAACCAACATACACACCTGGCAGGATCCTGATACACTGTGAAAACCCCATACACACGTGGCAGGATCCTAATATACTGTGAAACCCCATACACACGTGGCAGCATCCTGATACACTGTGAAAACCTCATACACACCTGGCAGGAACATGAGCCACTGTGTAAACCCCATACCCACCTGGCCGGATCCTGATCCACTGTGAAAACCCCATACACACATGGCAGGATCCTGATCCACTGTGAAAACCCTATGCACACCTGGCAGGATGCTGATAAACTGTGAAACCCCCATACACACCTGGCAGGATGCTGATAAACTGTGAAACCCCCATACACACCTGGCAGAATACTGATAAACTCTGAAAACCCCATACACACCTCGCAGGATCCTGATATACTGTGAAAACCCAGACACAACTGGCAGGATACTGATACACTGTGAAACCCCCATACACACCTGGCAGGAGCCTGATACACGGTGAAAACCCCTTACAAACCTGTCAGATTCCTGATGCACAGTGAAACCCCAATCACATCTGGCAGGATCCTGATGCACAGTGAAACCCCATTCACATCTGGCAGGATCCTGATACACCGTGAAACTCCGTACACACCTGGCAGGATCCTGATACACTGTGAAACCCCATACACACCTGGCAGAAGCCTGATACACTGTGAAACCCCATACACACGTGGCAGGATACTGAAACAGTGTGAAACCCCCATACACACGTGGCAGGATCCTGAAACACTGTGAAACCCCCATACACACCTGGCAGGATCCTGATCCACTGTGAAAACTCCATAAACACCTGGCAGGACGCTGATAAACTGTGAAAATCCCATACACACCTGGCAGGACACTGATACACTGTGAAAACCCCATACACTCCTGGCAGGATCCTGATCCAGTGTGAAACCCCATACACACCTGGCAGTATCCTGATCCACTGTGAAACCACATACACACCTGGCAGTATCCTGATACACTGTGAAAACCCCATCCACAACTGGCAGGATCCTGATCCACTGTGAAACCCCCATACACACCTGGAAGGACCCTGATACACTCTGAAAACCCCATACACTCCTGGCAGGATCCTGATCCAGTGTGAAACCCCATACACACCTGGCAGTATCCTGATCCACTGTGAAACCATATACACACCTGGCAGTATCCTGATACACTGTGAAAACCCCATACACTACTGGTAGGATCCTGATACACTGTGAAACCCCCATACACATCTGGCAGGATCCTGATACACTGTGAAACCCCATACACACCTAGCAGGATCCTGATACACTGTGAAACCCCAGACACATCTGGCAGGATCCTGATGCACTGTGAAAACCCCAAACACACCTTGCAGGGCCCTGATACACTGTGAAATCCCCATATGTACCTGGCAGGACCCTGATACACTGTGAATCCCCGTACACAATTGGCAGAATCCTGATACACTGTGAAAACCCCATACAAACCTGGCAGGATCCTGATACACATGTGAAAACCCCATCCACACCTGGCAGGACCCTGATACACTGTGAAAACCCCATACACACCTGTCAGGATCCTAATACACTTTGAAAACCCCATACACACCTGGCAGGATCCTGATACACTGTGAAAACCCCAGACACAACTGGCAGGATCCTGATAAATTGCGAAACACCCATCCACACCTGGCAGGATCCTGATACACTGTGAAAACCCCATACACACCAGGAAGGATCCTGATACACTGTGAAAACCCCACACACACGTGGCAGGTTCCTGAACCACTGTGAAACCCCATCCAGACCAGGCAGGATGCTGATAAACTTTGAAACCCACATACATAACTGGCAGGATCCTGATACACTCTGAAACCAACATACACACCTGGCAGGATCCTGATACACTGTGAAAACCCCATACACACCTGGCAGGATCCTGATAAATTGTGAAACCCCCATACACATCTGGCAGTATCCTGATACACTGTGAAAACCCCATACACAACTGGCAGGATCCTGATCCACTGTGAAACCCCCATACACATCTGGCAGGATGCTGATACACTGTGAAACCCCATACACACCTGGCAGGATCCTGATACACTGTGAAACCCCAGACACATCTGGCAGGATCCTGATGCACTGTGAAAACCCCAAACACACCTTGCTGGGCCCTGATACACTGTGAAATCCCCATATGCACCTGGCAGGACCCTGATACACTGTGAATCCCCGTACTCAATTGGCAGAATCCTGATACACTGTGAAAATCCCATACAAACCTGGCAGGATCCTGATACACATGTGAAAACCCCATCCACACCTGGCAGGACCCTGATACACTGTGAAAACCCCATACACACCTGTCAGGATCCTGATACACTGGGAACACCCCATACAAACCTGGCAGGAACCTGATACACTGTGAAAACACCATACACACCTGGCAGGATACTGATACACTTTGAAAACCCCATACACACCTGGCAGGATCCTGATACACTGTGAAAACCCCATACACACCTGGCAGGACCCTGATACACTGTGAAAACCCCATACACTCCTGGCAGGATCCTGATCCAGTGTGAAACCGCATACACACCTGGCAGTATCCTGATCCACTGTGAAACCACATACACACCTGGCAGTATCCTGATACACTGTGAAAACCCCATACACAACTGGCACGATCCTGATCCACTGTGAAACCCCCATACACACCTGGAAGGACCCTGATACACTGTGAAAACCCCATACACTCCTGGCAGGATCCTGATCATGTGTGAAACCCCATACACACCTGGCAGTATCCTGATCCACTGTGAAACCACATACACCTCTGGCAGTATCCTGATACACTGTGAAAACCCCATACACAACTGGCAGGATCCTGATCCACTGTGAAACCCCCATACACATCTGGCAGGATGCTGATACACTGTGAAACCCCATACACACCTGGCAGGATCCTGATACACTGTGAAACCCCAGACACATCTGGCAGGATCCTGATGCACTGTGAAAACCCCAAACACACCTTGCAGGGCCCTGATACACTGTGAAATCCCCATATGCACCTGGCAGGACCCTGATACACTGTGAATCCCCGTACTCAATTGGCAGAATCCTGATACTCTGTGAAAACCCCATACAAACCTGGCAGGATCCTGATACTCATGTGAAAACCCCATCCACATCTGGCAGGACACTGATACACTGTGAAAACCCCATACACACCTGTCAGGATCCTGATACACTGGGAACACCCCATACAAACCTGGCAGGAACCTGATACACTGTGAAAACACCATGCACACCTGGCAGGATACTGATACACTTTGAAAACCCCATACACACCTGGCAGGATCCTGATACACTGTGAAAACCCCATACACAACTGGCAGGATCCTGATAAATTGTGAAACCCCCATACACACCTGGCTGGATCCTGATACACTGTGAAAACCCCATACACACGTGGCTGGATCCTGATGAACTGTGAAACCCCCATACACACCAGGAAGGATCCTGATACACTGTGAAAACCCCACACACACGTGGCAGGACCCTGATACACTGTGAAAACCCCATACACACCTGTCAGGATCCTGATACACTGGGAACACCCCATACAAACCTGGCAGGAACCTGATACACTGTGAAAACACCATACACACCTGGCAGGATACTGATACACTTTGAAAACCCCATACACACCTGGCAGGATCCTGATACACTGTGAAAACCCCATACACACCTGGCAGGACCCTGATACACTGTGAAAACCCCAGACACTCCTGGCAGGATCCTGATCCAGTGTGAAACCCCCATACACACCTGGCAGTATCCTGATCCACTGTGAAACCACATACACACCTGGCAGTATCCTGATACACTGTGAAAACCCCATACACAACTGGCACGATCCTGATCCACTGTGAAACCCCCATACACACCTGGAAGGACCCTGATACACTGTGAAAACCCCATACACTCCTGGCAGGATCCTGATCAAGTGTGAAACCCCATACACACCTGGCAGTATCCTGATCCACTGTGAAACCACATACACCTCTGGCAGTATCCTGATACACTGTGAAAACCCCATACACAACTGGCAGGATCCTGATCCACTGTGAAACCCCCATACACATCGGGCAGGATGCTGATACACTGTGAAACCCCATACACACCTGGCAGGATCCTGATACACTGTGAAACCCCAGACACATCTGGCAGGATCCTGATATGCTGTGAAAACCCCATACACAACTGGCAGGATCCTGATCCACTGTGAAACCCCCACCACACATCTGGCAGGATACTGATCCACTGTAAAAACCCCATACACACCTGGCAGGATGCTGATAAACTGTGAAACCCCCATACACACCAGGAAGGATCCTGATACACTGTGAAAACCCCACACACACGTGGCAGGATCCTGAACCACTGTGAAACCCCATCCAGACCAGGCAGGATGCTGATAAACTGTGAAACCCACATACATAACTGGCAGGATCCTGATCCACTGTGAAACCAACATACACACCTGGCAGGATCCTGATACACTGTGAAAACCCCATACACACGTGGCAGGATCCTAATATACTGTGAAACCCCATACACACGTGGCAGCATCCTGATACACTGTGAAAACCTCATACACACCTGGCAGGAACCTGAGCCACTGTGTAAACCCCATACATACCTGGCCGGATCCTGATCCACTGTGAAAACCCCATACACACATGGCAGGATAATGATCCACTGTGAAAACCCTATGCACACCTGGCAGGATGCTGATCAACTGTGAAACCCCCATACACACCTGGCAGGATGCTGATAAACTGTGAAACCCCCATACACACCTGGCAGAATCCTGATAAACTCTGAAAACCCCATACACACCTGGCAGGATCCTGATATACTGTGAAAACCCAGACACAACTGGCAGGATACTGATACACTGTGAAACCCCTATACACAACCGGCAGGAGCCTGATACACGGTGAAAACCCCTTACAAACCTGTCAGATTCCTGATGCACAGTGAAACCCCAATCACATCTGGCAGGATCCTTATGCACAGTGAAACCCCATTCATATCTGGCAGGATCCTGATTCACTGTGAAACTCCATACACACCTGGCAGGATCCTGATACACTGTGATACCCCATACACACCTGGCAGAATCCTGATACACTGTGAAACCCCATACACACGTGGCAGGATCCTGAAACACTGTGAAACCCCCATACACATCTGGCAGGATCCTGATCCACTGTGAAAACTCCATACACACCTGGCAGGACGCTGATAAACTGTGAAAATCCCATACACACCTGGCAGGACCCTGATACACGGTGAAAACCCCATACACACCTGGCAGGACCCTGATACACTGTGAAAACCCCATACACTCCTGGCAGGATCCTGATCCAGTGTGAAACTACATACACACCTGGCAGTATCCTGATACACTGTGAAAACCCCTTCCACAACTGGCAGGATCCTGATCCACTGTGAAACCCCCATACACACCTGGAAGGACCCTGATACACTGTGAAAACCCCACACACTCCTGGCAGGATCCTGATCCAGTGTGAAACCCCATACACACCTGGCAGTATCCTGATCCACTGTGAAACCACATACACACCTGGCAGTATCCTGATACACTGTGAAAATCCCATACACAACTGGCAGGATCCTGATCCACTGTGAAACCCCCATACACATCTGGCAGGATCCTGATGCACTGTGAAACCCCATACACACCTGGCAGGATCCTGATACACTGTGAAACCCCAGACACATCTGGCAGGATCCTGATGCACTGTGAAAACCCCAAACACACCTTGCAGGGCCCTGATACACTGTGAAATCCCCATATGCACCTGGCAGGACCCTGATGCACTGTGAATCCCCGTACTCAATTGGCAGAATCCTGATACACTGTGAAACCCCAGACAAACCTGGCAGGATCCTGATACACATGTGAAAACCCCAACCACACCTGGCAGGACCCTGATACACTGTGAAAACCCCATACACACCTGTCAGGATCCTGATACACTGGGAAAACCCCATACAAACCTGGCAGGAACCTGATACACTGTGAAAACACCATAAACACCTGGCAGGATACTGATACACTTTGAAAACCCATACACACATGGCAGGATCCTGATCCACTGTGAAAACCCTCTGCACACCTGGCAGGATGCTGATAAAATGTGAAACCCCCATACACACCTGGAAGAATCCTGATAAACACTAAAAACCCCATACACACCTGGCAGGATCCTGATATACTGTGAAAACCCATACACAACTGGCAGGATACTGATACACTGTGAAACCCCCATACACACCCGGCAGGAGCCTGATACACGGTGAAAACCCCTGACAAACCTGGCAGATTCCTGATGCACAGTGAAACCCCAATCACATCTGGCAGGATCCTGATGCACAGTGAAACCCCATTCACATCTGGCAGGATCCTGATACACTGTGAAACCCCACACACACCTGGCAGAATCATGATACACTGTGAAACACCATACACACGTGGCAGGATCCTGAAACACTGTGAAACCCCCATACACACCTGGCAGGATCCTGATCCACTGTGAAAACTCCATACACACCTGGCAGGACGTTGATAAACTGTGAAAATCCCATACACACCTGGCAGGACCCTGATACACTGTGAAAACCCCATACACACCTGGCAGGACCCTGATACACTGTGAAAACCCCATACACTCCTGGCAGGATCCTGATCCAGTGTGAAACCCCATACACACCTGGCAGTATCCTGATCCACTGTGAAACCACATACACACCTGGCAGTATCCTGATACACTGTGAAAACCCCATACACAACTGGCAGGATCCTGAATCACTGTGAAACCCCCATACACACCTGGAAGGACCCTGATACACTGTGAAAACCCCATACACTCCTGGCAGGATCCTGATCCAGTGTGAAACCCCATACACACCTGGCAGTATCCTGATCCACTGTGAGACCACATACACACCTGGCAGTATCCTGATCCACTGTGAAACCCCATATACACCTGGCAGGATCCTGATACACTGTGAAACCCCATATACACCTGGCAGGATCCTGATACACTGTGAAACCCCAGACACATCTGGCAGGATCCTGATGCACTGTGAAAACCCCAAACACACCTTGCAGGGCCCTGATACACTGTGAATCCCCGTACTCAATTGGCAGAATCCTGATACACTGTGAAAACCCCATACAAACCTGGCAGGATCCTGATACACATGTGAAAATCCCATCCACACCTGGCAGGACCCTGATACGCTGTGAAAACCCCATACACACCTGTCAGGATCCTGATACACTGGGAACACCCCATACAAACCTGGCAGGAACCTGATACACTGTGAAAACACCATACACACCTGGCAGGATACTGATACACTTTGAAAACCCTCTGCACACCTGGCAGGATGCTGATAAAATGTGAAACCCCCATACACACCTGGAAGAATCCTGATAAACACTAAAAACCCCATACACACCTGGCAGGATCCTGATATACTGTGAAAACCCATACACAACTGGCAGGATACTGATACACTGTGAAACCCCCATACACACCCGGCAGGAGCCTGATACACGGTGAAAACCCCTGACAAACCTGGCAGATTCCTGATGCACAGTGAAACCCCAATCACATCTGGCAG
This sequence comes from Heterodontus francisci, assembly GCF_036365525.1. Lineage (NCBI taxonomy): Eukaryota > Metazoa > Chordata > Chondrichthyes > Heterodontiformes > Heterodontidae > Heterodontus > Heterodontus francisci. The sequence continues at coordinate 1,149,531 of NW_027140677.1, forward strand.
GATCCTGATGCACAGTGAAACCCCATTCACATCTGGCAGGATCCTGATACACTGTGAAACCCCACACACACCTGGCAGAATCATGATACACTGTGAAACACCATACACACGTGGCAGGATCCTGAAACACTGTGAAACCCCCATACACACCTGGCAGGATCCTGATCCACTGTGAAAACTCCATACACACCTGGCAGGACGTTGATAAACTGTGAAAATCCCATACACACCTGGCAGGACCCTGATACACTGTGAAAACCCCATACACACCTGGCAGGACCCTGATACACTGTGAAAACCCCATACACTCCTGGCAGGATCCTGATCCAGTGTGAAACCCCATACACACCTGGCAGTATCCTGATCCACTGTGAAACCACATACACACCTGGCAGTATCCTGATACACTGTGAAAACCCCATACACAACTGGCAGGATCCTGAATCACTGTGAAACCCCCATACACACCTGGAAGGACCCTGATACACTGTGAAAACCCCATACACTCCTGGCAGGATCCTGATCCAGTGTGAAACCCCATACACACCTGGCAGTATCCTGATCCACTGTGAAACCACATACACACCTGGCAGTATCCTGATCCACTGTGAAACCCCCCTACACATCTGGCAGGATCCTGATACACTGTGAAACCCCATATACACCTGGCAGGATCCTGATACACTGTGAAACCCCAGACACATCTGGCAGGATCCTGATGCACTGTGAAAACCCCAAACACACCTTGCAGGGCCCTGATACACTGTGAATCCCCGTACTCAATTGGCAGAATCCTGATACACTGTGAAAACCCCATACAAACCTGGCAGGATCCTGATACACATGTGAAAATCCCATCCACACCTGGCAGGACCCTGATACGCTGTGAAAACCCCATACACACCTGTCAGGATCCTGATACACTGGGAACACCCCATACAAACCTGGCAGGAACCTGATACACTGTGAAAACACCATACACACCTGGCAGGATACTGATACACTTTGAAAACCCCATACACAACTGGCAGGATCCTGATAAATTGTGAAACCCCCATACACACCTGGCAGGATCCTGATACACTGTGAAAACCCCATACACACGTGGCAGGATCCTGATGAACTGTGAAACCCCCATACACACCAGGAAGTATCCTGATACACTGTGAAAACCCCACACACAGGTGGCAGAATCCTGAAACACTGTGAAACCCCATCCAGACCAGGCAGGACGCTGATAAACTGTGAGACCCACATACATAACTGGCAGGATCCTGATACACTGTGAAACCAACATACACACCTGGCAGGATCCTGATACACTGTGAAAACCCCATACACACGTGGCAGGAACCTAATATACTGTGAAACCCCATACACACGTGGCAGCATCCTGATACACTGTGAAAACCTCATACACACCTGGCAGGAACATGAGCCACTGTGTAAACCCCATACCCACCTGGCCGGATCCTGATCCACTGTGAAAACCCCATACACCCATGGCAGGATCCTGATCCACTGTGAAAACCCTATGCACACCTGGCAGGATGCTGATAAACTGTGAAACCCCCATACACACCTGGCAGGATGCTGATAAACTGTGAAACCCCCATACACACCTGGCAGAATACTGATAAACTCTGAAAACCCCATACACACCTGGCAGGATCCTGATATACTGTGAAAACCCAGACACAACTGGCAGGATACTGATACACTGTGAAACCCCCATACACACCTGGCAGGAGCCTGATACACGGTGAAAACCCCTTACAAACCTGTCAGATTCCTGATGCACAGTGAAACCCCAATCACATCTGGCAGGATCCTGATGCACAGTGAAACCCCATTCACATCTGGCAGGATCCTGATACACCGTGAAACTCCGTACACACCTGGCAGGATCCTGATACACTGTGAAACCCCATACACACCTGGCAGAAGCCTGATACACTGTGAAACCCCATACACACGTGGCAGGATACTGAAACAGTGTGAAACCCCCATACACACGTGGCAGGATCCTGAAACACTGTGAAACCCCCATACACACCTGGCAGGATCCTGATCCACTGTGAAAACTCCATAAACACCTGGCAGGACGCTGATAAACTGTGAAAATCCCATACACACCTGGCAGGACACTGATACACTGTGAAAACCCCATACACTCCTGGCAGGATCCTGATCCAGTGTGAAACCCCATACACACCTGGCAGTATCCTGATCCACTGTGAAACCACATACACACCTGGCAGTATCCTGATACACTGTGAAAACCCCATCCACAACTGGCAGGATCCTGATCCACTGTGAAACCCCCATACACACCTGGAAGGACCCTGATACACTCTGAAAACCCCATACACTCCTGGCAGGATCCTGATCCAGTGTGAAACCCCATACACACCTGGCAGTATCCTGATCCACTGTGAAACCATATACACACCTGGCAGTATCCTGATACACTGTGAAAACCCCATACACTACTGGTAGGATCCTGATACACTGTGAAACCCCCATACACATCTGGCAGGATCCTGATACACTGTGAAACCCCATACACACCTAGCAGGATCCTGATACACTGTGAAACCCCAGACACATCTGGCAGGATCCTGATGCACTGTGAAAACCCCAAACACACCTTGCAGGGCCCTGATACACTGTGAAATCCCCATATGTACCTGGCAGGACCCTGATACACTGTGAATCCCCGTACACAATTGGCAGAATCCTGATACACTGTGAAAACCCCATACAAACCTGGCAGGATCCTGATACACATGTGAAAACCCCATCCACACCTGGCAGGACCCTGATACACTGTGAAAACCCCATACACACCTGTCAGGATCCTAATACACTTTGAAAACCCCATACACACCTGGCAGGATCCTGATACACTGTGAAAACCCCAGACACAACTGGCAGGATCCTGATAAATTGCGAAACACCCATCCACACCTGGCAGGATCCTGATACACTGTGAAAACCCCATACACACCAGGAAGGATCCTGATACACTGTGAAAACCCCACACACACGTGGCAGGTTCCTGAACCACTGTGAAACCCCATCCAGACCAGGCAGGATGCTGATAAACTTTGAAACCCACATACATAACTGGCAGGATCCTGATACACTCTGAAACCAACATACACACCTGGCAGGATCCTGATACACTGTGAAAACCCCATACACACCTGGCAGGATCCTGATAAATTGTGAAACCCCCATACACACCTGGCAGGATCCTGATACACTGTGAAAACCCCATACACACCAGGAAGGATCCTGATACACAGTGAAAACCCCACACACACGTGGCAGGATCCTGAACCACTGTGAAACCCCATCCAGACCAGGCAGGATGCTGATAAACTTTGAAACCCACATACATAACTGGCAGGATGCTGATAAACTGTGAAACCAACATACACACCTGGCAGGATCCTGATACACTGTGAAAACCCCAGACACAACTGGCAGGATCCTGATAAATTGTGAAACCCCCATCCACACCTGGCAGGATCCTGATACACTGTGAAAACCCCATACACACCAGGAAGGATCCTGATACACTGTTAAAACCCCACACTCACGTGGCAGGATCCTGAACCACTGTGAAAACCGCATACAAACCTGGCAGGATCCTGATACATTGTGAAACCCCAGACACATCTGGCAGGATCCTGATGCACTGTGAAAACCCCAAACACACCTTGCAGGGCCCTGATACACTGCGAAATCCCCAAATGCACCTGGCAGCATCCTGATCCACTGTGAAACCCCCATACACACCTGGCAGGATCCTGATACACTGTCAAAACCCCATACACAACTGGCAGTTCTCTGATACACTGTGAATCCCCTGACACACCTGGCATGATCCCGAAACACTGTGAATCCTCTTACACACCTGGCAGGATCCTGATACACTGTGAAAACCCCATACACACCTGGCAGGACCCTGATACACTGTGAAAACCCCATACACACCTGGCAGGATCCTGATCCACTGTGAAAACCCCATACACACCTGGCAGGACCCTGATACACTGTGAAAACCCCATACACACCTGGCAGGATCCTGATACACTTGTGAAACCTCATACACACCTGGAAGGACACTGAGACACTGTGAAAACCCCATACACAGCTGGCAGGGTCCTGATACATTGTGAAAACCCAATACACACCTGGCAGGACACTGATGCAATGTGAAATCCCCATACACACCTGGCGGGACCCTGATACACTGTGAAAACCCCATACACAACTGGCAGGTTCCTGTTACACTATGAAACCCCCATACACACCTGGCAGGATCCCGATACTCTGTGAAAACCCCATACACACCTGTCAGGATCCTGATACACTATGAAAATCCCATACACTTCTGGCAGGATTCTGATACACTGTGCAACCCCCATACACATCTGGAAGGATCCAGATGCAAATGAAATCCCCATACACACCCGGCAGGAGCCTGATACACGGTGAAAACCCCTTACAAACATGGCAGATTCCTGATGCACAGTGAAACCCCAATCACATCTGGCAGGATCCTGATGCACAGTGAAACCCCATTCACATCTGGCAGGATCCTGATACACTGTGAAAACCCATACACATCTGGCAGGATCCCGATACACTGTGAAACCCCATACACACCTGGCAGAATTCTGATACACTGTGAAACCCCACACACACGTGGCAGGATCCTGAAACACTGTGAAACCCCCATACACACCTGGCAGCATCCTGATCCACTGTGAAACCCCCATACACACCTGGCAGGATCCTGATACACTGTAAAAACCCCATACACAACTGGCAGTTCTCTGATACACTGTGAATCCCCTGACACACCTGGCATGATCCCGATACACTGTGAATCCTCTTACACACCTGGCAGGATCCTGATACACTGTGAAAACCCCATACACACCTGGCAGGACCCTGATACACTGTGAAAACCCCATACACACCTGGCAGGATCCTGATCCAGTGTGAAACCCCATACACACCTGGCAGGACCCTGATACACTGTGAAAACCCCATACACACCTGGCAGGATCCGGATACACTTGTGAAACCTCATACACACCTGGAAGGACACTGAGACACTGTGAAAACCCCATACACAGCTGGCAGGGTCCTGATACATTGTGAAAACCCAATACACACCTGGCAGGACCCTGATGCAATGTGAAATCCCCATACACGCCTGGCGGGACCCTGATACACTGTGAAAACCCCATACACAACTGGCAGGTTCCTGTTACTCTATGAAACCCCCATACACACCTGGCAGGATCCCGATACTCTGTGAAAACCCCATACACACCTGTCAGGATCCTGATACACTATGAAAATCCCATACACTTCTGGCAGGATTCTGATACACTGTGCAACCCCCATACACATCTGGAAGGATCCAGATGCAAATGAAATCCCCATACACACCCGGCAGGAGCCTGATACACGGTGAAAACCCCTTACAAACATGGCAGATTCCTGATGCACAGTGAAACCCCAATCACATCTGGCAGGATCCTGATGCACAGTGAAACCCCATTCACATCTGGCAGGATCCTGATACACTGTGAAAACCCATACACATCTGGCAGGATCCCGATACACTGTGAAACCCCATACACACCTGGCAGAATTCTGATACACTGTGAAACCCCACACACACGTGGCAGGATCCTGAAACACTGTGAAAACCCCATACACACCTGGCAGGATCCTGATCCACTGTGAAATCTCCATACACACCTGGCAGGACGCTGATAAACTGTGAATCCCCGTAAACAATTGGCAGAATCCTGATACACTGTGAAAACCCCATACAAACCTGGCAGGATCCTGATACACATGTGAAAACCCCATACACACCTGGCAGGACCCTGATACGCTGTGAAAACCCCATGCACACCTGTCAGGATCCTGATACACTGAGAACACCATACAAACCTGGCAGGAACCTGATACACTGTGAAAACACCATACACACCTGGCAGGATACTGATACACTTTGAAAACCCCATACACACCTGGCAGGATCCTGATACGCTGTGAAAACCCCATACACAACTGGCAGGATCCTGATAAATTGTGAAACCCCCATACACACCTGGCAGGATCCTGATACACTGTGAAAACTCCATACACACGCGGCAGGATCCTGATGAACTGTGAAACCACCATACACACCAGGAAGTATCCTGATACACTGTGAAAACCCCACACACAAGTGGTAGGATCCTGAACCACTGTGAAACCCCATTCAGACCAGGCAGGATGCTGATAAACTGTGAAACACACATACATAACTGGCAGGATCCTGATACACTGTGAAACCAACATACACACCTGGCAGGAACCTGATGCACTGTGAAAACCCCATACACACGTGGCAGGATCCTAATAAACTGCGAAACCCCATACACATCTGGCAGCATCCTGATACACTGTGAAAACCTCATACACACCTGGCAGGAACCTGAGCCACTGTGAAAACCCCATACACACCTGGCCGGATCCTGATCCACTGTGAAAACCCCATGCACACATGGCAGGATCCTGATCCACTGTGAAAACCCCATACACACCTGGCAGGACGCTGATAAACTGTGAAACTCCCATACACACCTGGCAGAATCCTGATAAACACTGAAAACCCCATACACACCTGGCAGGATCCTGATATACTGTGAAAACCCATACACAACTGGCAGGATACTGATAAACTGTGAAACCCCCATACACACCCGGCAGGAGCCCGATACACGTTGAAAACCCCTTACAAACCTGGCAGATTCCTGATGCACAGTAAAACCCCAATCACATCTGGCAGGATCCTGATGCACAGTGAAACCCCATTCACATCTGGCAGGATCCTGATGCACTGTGAAACCCCATACACACCTGGCAGGATCCCGATACTCTGTGAAACCCCATACACACCTGGCAGAATCCTGATACACTGTGAAACCCCATACACACGTGGCAGGATGCTGAAACACTGTGAAACCCCCAAACACACCTGGCAGGATCCTGATCCACTGTGAAAACTCCATACACACCTGGCAGGACGCTGATAAACTGTGAAAATCCCATACACACCTGGCAGGACCCTGATACACTGTGGAAACCCCATACACAGCTGGCAGGACCCTGATACACTGTGAAAACCCCATTCACTCCTGGCAGGATCCTTATCCAGTGTGAAACCCCATACACACCTGGCAGTATCCTGATCCACTGTGAAACCACAAACACACCTGGCACTATCCTGATACACTGTGAAAACCGCATACACAACTGGCAGGATCCTGATCCACTGTGAAACCCCTATACACACCTGGAAGGACCCTGATACACTGTGAAAACCCCATTCACTCCTGGCAGGATCCTGATCCAGTGTGAAACCCCATACACACCTGGCAGTATCCTGATCCACTGTGAAACCACATACACACCTGGCAGTATCCTGATACACTGTGAAAACCGCATACACACCTGGCAGGATCCTGATCCACTGTGAAACCCCCATACACACCTGGAAGGTCCCTGATACACTGTGAAAACCCCATACACTCCTGGCAGGATCCTGATCCAGTGTGAAACCCCATACACACCCGGCAGTATCCTGATCCACTGTGAAACCACATACACACCTGGCAGTATCCTGAAACACTGTGAAAACCCCATACACAACTGGCAGGATCCTGATCCACTGTGAAACCCCCATACACATCTGGCAGGATCCTGATACACTGTGAAACCCCATACACACCTGGCAGGATCCTGATACACTGTGAAACCCCAGACACATCTGGCATGACCCTGATGCACTGTGAAAACCCCAAACACACCTTGCAGGGCCCTGATACACTGTGAAATCCCCATATGCACCTGGCAGGATCCTGATCCACTGTGAAACCCCCATACACACCTGGCAGGATCCTGATACACTGTGAAAACCCCATACAAAACTGGCAGGACTCTGATACACTGTGAATTCCCTTACACACCTGGCAAGATCCTGATACACAGTAAAAACCCCATACACACCTGGCAGGACCCTGATACACTGTGAATGCCCATACACACCTGGCTGGTTCCTGATCCACTGTGAAAACCCCATACACACCTGGCAGGACCATGATACACTGTGAAATCCCCAGACACACCTGGCAGGATCCTGATACACTTGTGAAAACCCCATACACACCTGGCAGGACACTGAGACACTGTGAAAACCCCTTACACAGCTGGCAGGGTCCTGATACATTGTGAAAACCCCATACACACCTGGCAGGACCCTGATACTCTGTGAAAACCCCATACACACCTGGCAGGATCCTGTTACACTATGAAACCCCCATACACACCTGGCAGGATCCCGATACACATTGAAAACCCCATACACACCTGTCAGGATCCTGATGCACTATGAAAACCCCATAAACACCTGGCAGGATCCTGATCCACTGTGAAACCCCATACACATCTGGCAGGATCCTGATACACTGTGAAAATTCAAACACACCTGGAAGGATCATGATACACTGTGAAAACCCAATGCACACCTGGCAGGATCCTAATACACTCTGAAACTCCATACACTTCTGGCAGGATTCTGATACACTGTGCAACCCCCATACACATCTGGAAGGATCCAGATGCAAATGAAATCCCCATACACATCTGGCAGGATCCTGATGCATTGTGAAAACCACATACAGACGTGGGAGGATCCAATACACTCTGAAACCCCATACACATCTGGCAGGATCCTGATGCTCTGTGAAAACCCCATACACACATGGCAGGACCCTGATACACTGTGAAACACCAAACACATCTGACATGATGCTGATAAACTGTGAAACACCCATACACACCTGGCAGGATGCTGAACCACTGTGAAAACCCCATACACACCTGGCAGGGCCCTAATAAACTGTGAATACCCCATGCACACCTGGCAGAATCCTGATCCACTGTGAAAACCCATACACACCTGGCAGGATCCTGATACACTGTGAAAACCCCATACACAACTGGCAGGATCCTGATCCACTGTGAAACCCCCGTACAAATCTGGCAGTAAGCTGATACACTGTGAAACCCCATACACACCTGGCAGGAGCTTGATTCACTGTGAAACCCCAGACACTCCTGGCAGGACCCTGATACACTGTGAATCCCCGTACACAATTGGCAGAATACTGATACACTGTGAAAACCCCATACAAACCTGGCAGGAACTTGATACACTGTGAAACCACCATACACACCTGGCAGGATTCTGATACACTTGTGAAAACCCGATACACACCTGGCAGGAAACTGATACACTGTGAAAACCCCATTCACACCTGGCAGGATACTGTTACACTGTGAAAAACCCATACACACCTGGCAGGACCCTGATAAACTGTGAAAACCCCATACACACCTGGCCGGATCCTGATGCTCTGTGAAAACCTCATACACACCTGGTAGGATCCTGATACACTGTGAATACCCCATACACACCTGGCAGGACCCTGATACACTGTGAAAACCCATACACACCTGGCAGGATCCTGATACACTGTGAAACCCCATACACACCTGGCAGGACCCTGATACACTGTGACAACCCCGTACACACCTGTCTGTTTCCTGATACACTGTGAAACCCCATACACACCTGGCAGGATCCTGATACACTGTGAAAACCCCATGCACTCCAGGCAGGATCCTGATCCAATGTGAAACGCCATACACACCTGGCAGGATCCTGATACACTGTGAAAACCACATGCACTCCTGGCAGGATCATAATCCACTGTGAAACCCCATGCACACCTGGCAGGACCCTGATACACTCTCAATGCACCATATGACACCTGGCAGGATCCTGATGCACTGTGAAATCCCCACACACACCTGGCAGCATCCTGTTACACTATGAAACCCCCATACACACCTGGCAGGATCCCGATACACTGTGAAAACCCCATACACACCTGTCAGGATCCTGATGCACTATGAAAACCCCATACACACCTGGCAGAATCCTGAACCACTGTGAAACCCCATACACATCTGGCAGGATCCTGATACACTGTGACAATTCAAACACACCTGGAAGGATCCTGATACACTGTGAAAACCCAATGCACACCTGGCAGGATCCTAATACACTCTGAAACCCCATACACTTCTGGCAGGATTGTGATACACTGTGCAACCCCCACACATCTGGAAGGATCCAGATGCAATGTGAAATCCCCATGCACATCTTGCAGTATCCTGATGCACTGTGAAAACTCCATACACACGTGGCAGGATCCTGATACACTGTGAAAGCCCATACACATCTGGCAGGTTCCTGATAAACTGTGAAACCCCCATACACACCTGGCAGGATCCTGACCCACTGTGAAAACTCCTTAGACACCTGGCAGTACACTAATAAACTGTGAAAACCCCATACACACGTGGCAGGACCCTGATACACTGTGAAAACGCCATACACTCCTGGCAGGATCCTGATACACTGTGAAACCCCAAACAGACCTGGCAGGATCCTAATGCTCTGTCAAAAACCCATACACACACGGCAGGATCCTGATACACTGTGAAACCCCAAACACATCTGACAGGATGCTGATAAACTGTGAAACCCCCATACACACCTGGCAGGATCCTGAACCACTGTGAAAACCCCATACACACCTGGCAGGACCCTAATAAACTGTGAAAACCCCATGCACACCTGGCAGGATCCTGATACACTGTGAAAACGCCATACGCAACTGGCAGGATCCTGATCCACTGTGAAACCCCCATACACATCTGGCAGTATCCTAATACACTGTGAAACCCCATACACACCTGGCAGGATCTTGATTCACTGTGAAACCCCAGACACATCTGGCAGGATCCTGATACACTGTGAAAACCCCATATACTCCTGGCAGGACCCTGATACACTGTGAATCCCCGTACACAATTGGCAGAATCTCGATACACTGTGAAAACCCCATACAAAACTGGCAGGATCCTAATACACATGTGAAAACCCCATACACACCTGGCAGGACCCTGATACTCTGTGAAAACCCCATACACACCTGTCAGGATCCTGATACACTGTGAAAACCCCATACAAACCTGGCAGGATCCTGATAAATTGTGAAACCCCCAGACACACCTGGCAGGATCCTGATACACTGTGAAAACCCCATACACACGTGGCAGGATCCTGATGAACTGTGAATCCCCGTACACAATTGGCAGAATACTGATACACTGTGAAAACCCCATACAAACCTGGCAGGAACTTGATACACTGTGAAACCACCATACAAACCTGGCAGGATTCTGATACACTTGTGAAAACCCGTTACACAGCTTGCAGGACCCTGATACACTGTGAAAACCCCATACACAACTGGCAGGATCCTGATGAACTGTGAAACCCCCATACACACCAGGAAGGATCCTGATACACTGTGAAAACCACACACACACTTGGCAGGATCCTGAACCACTGTGAAACACTATCCAGATCAGGCAGGATGCTGATAAACTGTGAAACCCACATACATAACTGGCAGGATCCTGATACACTGTGAAACCAACATACACACCTGGCAGGATCCTGATACACTGTGAAAACCCCATACACACGTTGCAGGATCCTAATAAACTGTGAAACCCCATACACACGTGGCAGCATCCTGATATCTATGAATACCTCATACACACCTGGCAGGAACCTGAGCCACTGTGAAAACCCCATACACACCTGGCCGGATCCTGATCCACTGTGAAAACCCCATATACTCCTGGCAGGACCCTGATACACTGTGAAACACCATACAGACCTCGCAGGATCTTGATTCACTGTGAAACCCCAGACACGTCTGGCAGGATCCTGATACACTGTGAAAACCCCATATACTCCTGGCAGGACCCTGATACACTGTGAATCCCCGTACACAATTGGCAGAATCTCGAGACACTGTGAAAACCCCATACAAACCTGGCAGGATCCTGATACACATGTGAAAACCCCATACACACCTGGCAGGACCCTGATACACTGTGAAAACCCCATACACACCTGTCAGGATCCTGATACACTGTGAAAACCCCATGCACTCCAGGCAGGATCCTGATAAATTGTGAAACGCCCAGACACACCTGGCAGGATCCTGATACACTGTGAAAACCCCATACACACGTGGCAGGATCCTGATGAACTGTGAAACCCCCATACACACCAGGAAGGATCCTGAGACACTGTGAAAACCCCACATTCACTTGGCAGGATCCTGAACCACTGTGAAACACCATCCAGATCAGGCAGGATGCTGATAAACTGTGAAACCCACATACATAACTGGCAGGATCCTGATACACTGTGAAACCAACATACACACCTGGCAGGATCCTGATACACTGTGAAAACCCCATACACACGTTGCAGGATCCTAATAAACTGTGAAACCCCATACACACGTGGCAGCATCCTGATACACTGTGAATACCTCATACACACCTGGCAGGAACCTGAGCCACTGTGAAAACCCCACACACACCTGGCCGGATCGTGATCCACTGTGAAAACCCCATACACACATGGCAGGATCCTGATCCACTGTGAAAACCCTATGCACACCTGGCAGGATGCTGATAAACTGTGAAACCACCATACACACCTGGCAGGATGCTGAGAAACTGTGAAACCCCCATACACACCTGGCAGAATCCTGATCCACAGTGAAGCCCCCATACACATCTGGAAGTATCCTGATACACTGTGAAACCCCAGACACATCTGGCAGGATCCTGATACACTGTGAAAACCCCATATACTCCTGGCAGGACCCTGATACACTGTGAATCCCCGTACACAATTGGCAGAATCCTGATCCACTGTGAAAACCCCATACAAACCTGGCAGGATCCTGATACACATGTAAAAACCCCATACACACCTGGCAGGACCCTGATACACTGTGAAAACCCCATACACACCTGTCAGGAGGATCCTGATACACTGGGAACACCCCATACAAACCTGGCAGGAACCTGATACACTGTGAAAACAACATACACACCTGGCAGGATGCTGATACACTTTGAAAACCCCATACACACCTGGCAGGATCCTGAAACACTGTGAAAACCCCATACACAACTGGCAGGATCCTGATAAATTGTGAAACCCCATACACACCTGGCAGGATCCTGATACACTGTGAAAACCCCACACACACCTGGCAGGATCCTGAAACACTGTGAAACCCCATCCAGACCAGGCAGGACGCTGATAAACTGTGAAACCCACATACATAACTGGCAGGATCCTGATACACTGTGAAACCAACATACACACCTGGCAGGATCCTGATACACTGTGAAAACCCCACACACACGTGGCAGGATCCTGAACCACTGTGAAACACCATCCAGACCAGGCAGGATGCTGACAAACTGTGAAACCCACATACATAACTGGCAGGATCCTGATACACTGTGAAACCAACATACACACCTGGCAGGATCCTGATACACTGTGAAAACCCCATACACACGTGGCAGGATCCTAATAAACTGTGAAACCCCATACACACGTGCCAGCATCCTGATACACTGCGAATACCTCATACACACCTGGCAGGAACCTGAGCCACTGTGAAAACCCCATACACAACTGGCCGGAACCTGATCCACTGTGAAAACGCCATACACACATGGCAGGATCCTGATACACTGTGAAAACCCTAGGCACACCTGGCAGGATGCTGATAAACTGAGAAACCCCCATACACACCTGGCAGGATGCTGATAAACTGTGAAACCCCCATACACACCTGGCAGAATACTGATAAACACTGAAAACCCCATAAACACCTGGCAGGATCCTGATATACTGTGAAAACAACCCATACACAACAGGCAGGATACTGATACACTGTGAAACCCCCATACACACCCGGCAGGAGCCTGATACACGGTGAAAACCCCTTACAAACCTGTCAGATTCCTGATGCACAGTGAAACCCCAATCACATCTGGCAGGATCCTGATGCACAGTGAAACCAGATTCACATCTGGCAGGATCCTGATACACTGTGAAACCCCATACACACCTGGCAGGATCCTGATACACTGTGAAACCCCATACACACCTGGCAGAATCCTGATACACTGTGAAACCCCATACACACATGGCAGGATCCTGAAACACTGTGAAACCCCATACACACCTGGCAGGATCCTGATCCACTGTGAAAACTCCATACACACCTGGCAGGACGCTGATAAACTGTGAAAATTCCATACACACCTGGCAGGACCCTGATACACTGTGAAAACCCCATACACAACTGGCAGGACCCTGATACACTGTGAAAACCCCATTCAATCCTGGCAGGATCCTGATCCAGTGTGTAACCCCATACACACCTGGCAGGATCCTGATCCACTGTGAAAACCCCATACACACCTGGCAGGACCCTGATACACTGTGAAAACCCCATTCACTCCTGGCAGGATACTGATCCAGTGTGTAACCCCATACACACCTGGCAGTATCCTGATCCACTGTGAAACCACATACACACCTGGCAGTATCCTGATACACTGTGAAAACCCCATACACAACAGGCAGGATCCTGATCCACTGTGAAACCCCCATACACACCTGGAAGGACCCTGATACACTGTGAAACCCCCATACACTCCTGGCAGGATCCTGATCCAGTGTGAAACCCCATACACACCTGGCAGTATCCTGATACACTGTGAAAACCCCATACACAACTGGCAGGATCCTGATCCACTGTGAAACCCCCATACACATCTGGCAGGATCCTGATACACTGTGAAACCCCATACACACCTGGCAGGATCCTGATACACTGTGAAACCCCAGACACATCTGGCAGGATCCTGATGCACTGTGAAAACCCCAAACACAACTGGCAGGACTCTGATACACTGTGAAAACCCCATACACACCTGGCAGGACCCTGATACACTGTGAATTCCCATACACACCTGGCAGGACCCTGATCCACTGTGAAAACACCATACACACCTGGAAGGACGCTGATACACTGTGAAAACCCCATACACACCTGGCAGGATCCTGATACACTTGTGAAAACCCCATACACAACTGGCAGGACTCTGAGACACTGTGAAAACCCCATGCACACCTGGCGGGACCCTGATACACTGTGAAAACCCCATACACACCTGGCAGGATCCTGTTACACTATGACACCCCCATACACACCTGGCAGGATCCCGATACACTGTGAAAACCCCATGCAAACCTGTCAGGATCCTGATACACTGTGAAAACCCAATGCACACCTGGCAGGATCCGAAAACACTCTGAAAACCCATACACATCTGGCAGGATTCTGATACACTGTGCAACCCCCATACACATCTGGAAGAATCCAGATGCAAATGAAATCCCCATACACACGTGGCAGGATCCTGATACACTGTGAAACCCCATACACATCTTGCAGGATCCGGATGCTCTGTGAAAACCCCATACACACATGGCAGGATGCTGATACACTGTGCAACCCCAAACACATCTGACAGGATCCTGATAAACTGTGAAACCCCCACACACACCTGGCAGGATCCTGAACCACTGTGAAAACCCCATACACAACTGGCAGGACCCTAATAAACAGTGAAAACCCCATGCACACCTGGCAGAATCCTGATCCACTGTGAAAACCCCATACACACCTGGCAGGATCCTGATACACTGTGAAAACCCCATACACAACTGGCAGGATCCTGATCCACTGTGAAACCCCCATACACATCTGGCAGTATCCTGATCCACTGTGAAACCCCATACACACCTGGCAGGATCTTGATTCACTGTGAAACCCCAGACACTCCTGGCAGGACCCTGATACACTGTGAATCCCCATACACAATTGGCAGAATACTGATACACTGTGAAAACCCCATACAAACCTGGCAGGAACTGGATACACTGTGAAACCACCATACACACCTGGCAGGATTCTGATACACTTGTGAAAACCCGATACACACCTGGCAGGACCCTGATACACTGTGAAAACCCCATTCACACCTGGCAGGATACTGTTACACTGTGAAAAACCCATACACACCTGGCAGGACCCTGATACACTGTGAAAACCCCATACAAACCTGGCCGGATCCTGATGCTCTGTGAAAACCTCATACACACCTGTCTGTTTCCTGATACACTGTGAAACCCCAATCACACCTGGCAGGATCCTGATACACTGTGAAAACCCCATGCACTCCAGCGAGGATCCTGATCCACTGTGAAACGCCATACACACCTGGCAGGATCCTGATACACTGTGAAAACCACATGCACTCCAGGCAGGATCATGATCCACTGTGAAACCCCATGCACTCCTGGCAGGACCCTGATACACTCTCAATGCACCATAAACACCTGGCAGGATCCTGATGCACTGTGAAATCCCCACACACACCTGGCAGGACCCTGATACACTGTGAAAACCCCATACACAACTGGCAGGATCCTGATCCACTGTGAAACCCCCATACACACCTGGAAGGACCCTGATACACTGTGAAACCCCCATACACTCCTGGCAGGATCCTGATCCAGTGTGAAACCCCATACACACCTGGCAGTATCCTGATACACTGTGAAAACCCCATACACAACTGGCAGGATCCTGATCCACTGTGAAACCCCCATACACATCTGGCAGGATCCTGATACACTGTGAAACCCCATACACACCTGGCAGGATCCTGATACACTGTGAAACCCCAGACACATCTGGCAGGATCCTGATGCACTGTGAAAACCCCAAACACAACTGGCAGGACTCTGATACACTGTGAAAACCCCATACACACCTGGCAGGACCCTGATACACTGTGAATTCCCATACACACCTGGCAGGACCCTGATCCACTGTGAAAACACCATACACACCTGGCAGGACGCTGATACACTGTGAAAACCCCATACACACCTGGCAGGATCCTGATACACTTGTGAAAACCCCATACACACCTGGCAGGACTCTGAGACACTGTGAAAACCCCATGCACACCTGGCGGGACCCTGATACACTGTGAAAACCCCATACACACCTGGCAGGATCCTGTTACACTATGACACCCCCATACACACCTGGCAGGATCCCGATACACTGTGAAAACCCCATGCACACCTGTCAGGATCCTGATACACTGTGAAAACCCAATGCACACCTGGCAGGATCCTAATACACTCTGAAAACCCATACACATCTGGCAGGATTCTGATACACTGTGCAACCCCCATACACATCTGGAAGGATCCAGATGCAAATGAAATCCCCATACACACGTGGCAGGATCCTGATACACTGTGAAACCCCATACACATCTGGCAGGATCCGGATGCTCTGTGAAAACCCCATACACACGTGGCAGGATGCTGATACACTGTGAAACCCCAAACACATCTGACAGGATCCTGATAAACTGTGAAACCCCCACACACACCTGGCAGGATCCTGAACCACTGTGAAAACCCCATACATAACTGGCAGGACCCTAATAAACAGTGAAAACCCCATGCACACCTGGCAGAATCCTGATCCACTGTGAAAACCCCATACACACCTGGCAGGATCCTGATACACTGTGAAAACCCCATACACAACTGGCAGGATCCTGATCCACTGTGAAACCCCCATACACATCTGGCAGTATCCTGATCCACTGTGAAACCCCATACACACCTGGCAGGATCTTGATTCACTGTGAAACCCCAGACACTCCTGGCAGGACCCTGATACACTGTGAATCCCCATACACAATTGGCAGAATACTGATACACTGTGAAAACCCCATACAAACCTGGCAGGAACTGGATACACTGTGAAACCACCATACACACCTGGCAGGATTCTGATACACTTGTGAAAACCCGATACACACCTGGCAGGACCCTGATACACTGTGAAAACCCCATTCACACCTGGCAGGATACTGTTACACTGTGAAAAACCCATACACACCTGGCAGGACCCTGATACACTGTGAAAACCCCATACAAACCTGGCCGGATCCTGATGCTCTGTGAAAACCACATACACACCTGGTAGGATCCTGATACACTGTGAATACCCCATACACACCTGGCAGGACCCTGATACACTGTGAAAACCCCATACACACCTAGCAGGATCCTGATACACTGTGAAACCCCATACACACCTGGCAGGACCCTGATACACTGTGAAAACCCCATACACAACTGGCAGGATCCTGATCCACTGTGAAACCCCCATACACATCTGGCAGGATCCTGATACACTGTGAAACCCCATACACACCTGGCAGGATCCTGATACACTGTGAAACCCCAGACACATCTGGCAGGATCCTGATGCACTGTGAAAACCCCAAACACAACTGGCAGGACTCTGATACACTGTGAAAACCCCATACACACCTGGCAGGACCCTGATACACTGTGAATTCCCATACACACCTGGCAGGACCCTGATCCACTGTGAAAACAACATACACACCTGGCAGGACGCTGATACACTGTGAAAACCCCATACACACCTGGCAGGATCCTGATACACTTGTGAAAACCCCATACACAACTGGCAGGACTCTGAGACACTGTGAAAACCCCATGCACACCTGGCGGGACCCTGATACACTGTGAAAACCCCATACACACCTGGCAGGATCCTGTTACACTATGACACCCCCATACACACCTGGCAGGATCCCGATACACTGTGAAAACCCCATGCAAACCTGTCAGGATCCTGATACACTGTGAAAACCCAATGCACACCTGGCAGGATCCGAAAACACTCTGAAAACCCATACACATCTGGCAGGATTCTGATACACTGTGCAACCCCCATACACATCTGGAAGGATCCAGATGCAAATGAAATCCCCATACACACGTGGCAGGATCCTGATACACTGTGAAACCCCATACACATCTGGCAGGATCCGGATGCTCTGTGAAAACCCCATACACACATGGCAGGATGCTGATACACTGTGAAACCCCAAACACATCTGACAGGATCCTGATAAACTGTGAAACCCCCACACACACCTGGCAGGATCCTGAACCACTGTGAAAACCCCATACACAACTGGCAGGACCCTAATAAACAGTGAACACCCCATGCACACCTGGCAGAATCCTGATCCACTGTGAAAACCCCATACACACCTGGCAGGATCCTGATACACTGTGAAAACCCCATACACAACTGGCAGGATCCTGATCCACTGTGAAACCCCCATACACATCTGGCAGTATCCTGATCCACTGTGAAACCCCATACACACCTGGCAGGATCTTGATTCACTGTGAAACCCCAGACACTCCTGGCAGGACCCTGATACACTGTGAATCCCCATACACAATTGGCAGAATACTGATACACTGTGAAAACCCCATACAAACCTGGCAGGAACTGGATACACTGTGAAACCACCATACACACCTGGCAGGATTCTGATACACTTGTGAAAACCCGATACACACCTGGCAGGACCCTGATACACTGTGAAAACCCCATTCACACCTGGCAGGATACTGTTACACTGTGAAAAACCCATACACACCTGGCAGGACCCTGATACACTGTGAAAACCCCATACAAACCTGGCCGGATCCTGATGCTCTGTGAAAACCTCATACACACCTGTCTGTTTCCTGATACACTGTGAAACCCCAATCACACCTGGCAGGATCCTGATACACTGTGAAAACCCCATGCACTCCAGCGAGGATCCTGATCCACTGTGAAACGCCATACACACCTGGCAGGATCCTGATACACTGTGAAAACCACATGCACTCCAGGCAGGATCATGATCCACTGTGAAACCCCATGCACTCCTGGCAGGACCCTGATACACTCTCAATGCACCATAAACACCTGGCAGGATCCTGATGCACTGTGAAATCCCACACACACCTGGCAGGACCCTGATACACTGTGAAAACCCCATACACAACTGGCAGGATCCTGATCCACTGTGAAACCCCCATACACACCTGGAAGGACCCTGATACACTGTGAAACCCCCATACACTCCTGGCAGGATCCTGATCCAGTGTGAAACCCCATACACACCTGGCAGTATCCTGATACACTGTGAAAACCCCATACACAACTGGCAGGATCCTGATCCACTGTGAAACCCCCATACACATCTGGCAGGATCCTGATACACTGTGAAACCCCATACACACCTGGCAGGATCCTGATACACTGTGAAACCCCAGACACATCTGGCAGGATCCTGATGCACTGTGAAAACCCCAAACACAACTGGCAGGACTCTGATACACTGTGAAAACCCCATACACACCTGGCAGGACCCTGATACACTGTGAATTCCCATACACACCTGGCAGGACCCTGATCCACTGTGAAAACACCATACACACCTGGCAGGACGCTGATACACTGTGAAAACCCCATACACACCTGGCAGGATCCTGATACACTTGTGAAAACCCCATACACACCTGGCAGGACTCTGAGACACTGTGAAAACCCCATGCACACCTGGCGGGACCCTGATACACTGTGAAAACCCCATACACACCTGGCAGGATCCTGTTACACTATGACACCCCCATACACACCTGGCAGGATCCCGAGACACTGTGAAAACCCCATGCACACCTGTCAGGATCCTGATACACTGTGAAAACCCAATGCACACCTGGCAGGATCCTAATACACTCTGAAAACCCATACACATCTGGCAGGATTCTGATACACTGTGCAACCCCCATACACATCTGGAAGGATCCAGATGCAAATGAAATCCCCATACACACGTGGCAGGATCCTGATACACTGTGAAACCCCATACACATCTGGCAGGATCCGGATGCTCTGTGAAAACCCCATACACACATGGCAGGATGCTGATACACTGTGAAACCCCAAACACATCTGACAGGATCCTGATAAACTGTGAATCCCCCACACACACCTGGCAGGATCCTGAACCACTGTGAAAACCCCATACACAACTGGCAGGACCCTAATAAACAGTGAAAACCCCATGCACACCTGGCAGAATCCTGATCCACTGTGAAAACCCCATACACACCTGGCAGGATCCTGATACACTGTGAAAACCCCATACACAACTGGCAGGATCCTGATCCACTGTGAAACCCCCATACACATCTGGCAGTATCCTGATCCACTGTGAAACCCCATACACCCCTGGCAGGATCTTGATTCACTGTGAAACCCCAGACACTCCTGGCAGGACCCTGATACACTGTGAATCCCCATACACAATTGGCAGAATACTGATACACTGTGAAAACCCCATACAAACCTGGCAGGAACTGGATACACTGTGAAACCACCATACACACCTGGCAGGATTCTGATACACTTGTGAAAACCCGATACACACCTGGCAGGACCCTGATACACTGTGAAAACCCCATTCACACCTGGCAGGATACTGTTACACTGTGAAAAACCCATACACACCTGGCAGGACCCTGATACACTGTGAAAACCCCATACAAACCTGGCCGGATCCTGATGCACTGTGAAAACCTCATACACACCTGGTAGGATCCTGATACACTGTGAATACCCCATACACACCTGGCAGGACCCTGATACACTGTGAAAACCCCATACACACCTAGCAGGATCCTGATACACTGTGAAACCCCATACACACCTGGCAGGACCCTGATACACTGTGAAAACCCCGTACACACCTGTCTGTTTCCTGATACACTGTGAAACCCCAATCACACCTGGCAGGATCCTGATACACTGTGAAAACCCCATGCACTCCAGCGAGGATCCTGATCCACTGTGAAACGCCATACACACCTGGCAGGATCCTGATACACTGTGAAAACCACATGCACTCCAGGCAGGATCATGATCCACTGTGAAACCCCATGCACTCCTGGCAGGACCCTGATACACTCTCAATGCACCATAAACACCTGGCAGGATCCTGATGCACTGTGAAATCCCCACACACACCTGGCAGGACCCTGATACACTGTGAAAATCCCATACACACCTGGCAGGATCCTGTTACACTCTGAAACCACCATACACACCTGGCTGGATCCCGATACACTATGAAAACCCCATACACACCTGTCAGGATCCTGATACACTATGAAAACCCCATACACACCTGGCAGGATCCTGACCCATTGTGAAACCCCATACACATCTGGTAGGATCCTGATACACTGTGACAATTCAAACACACCTGGAAGTATCCTGAAACACTGTGAAAACCCAATGCACACCTGGCAGGATCCTAATACACTCTGAAACCCCATACACTTCTGGCAGGATTCTGATACACTGTGCAACCCCCATGCACATCTTGCAGTATCCTGATGCACTGTGAAAACTCCATACACACGTGGCAGCATCCTGATACACTGTGCAAACCCCATACACACCTGGCAGGAACCTGATCCACTGTGAAAACTCCATACACACCTGGCCGGATCCTGATCCACTGTGAAAACCCCATACACACCTGGCAGGATCCTGATCCACTTTGAAAACCGCATACACACCTGGCAGGATGCTGATAAACTGTGAAACCCCCATACACACCTGGCAGTATCCTGATAAACTCTGAAAACACCATACACACCTGGCAGGATCCAGATATACTGTGAAAACCCATACACACCTGGCAGGATACTGATACACTGTGAAAACCCCGTCCAAACTTGGCAGATTAATGATGCACAGTGAAACCCCAATCACATCTGGCAGGATCCTGATGCACAGTGAAACCCCATTCACATCTGGCAGGATCCTGATACACTGTGAAACCCCATACACACCTGGCAGGATCCTGATACACTGTGAAACCCCATACACACCTGGCAGAATCCTGATGCACTGTGAAACCCCATACACACGTGGCAGGATCCTGATACACTGTGAAACCCCCATACACACCTGGCCGGATCCTGATCCACTGTGAAAACTCCATACACACCTGGCAGGATTCTGATGCACTCTGAAAACCCAATTCACAACTGGCAGGATCCTGATACACTGTTAAAACCCCATCCCCTCCTGGCAGGAACCTGATACACTGTGGAAATCCCATCCACACCTGGCAGGACCCTGATACACTGTGAAAACCCCATACCATCCTAGAAGGAACCTGATACACTGTGAAAATCCCATACACACCTGGCAGGACCCTGATACACTGTGAAAACCCCATACACTCCTGGCAGGATCCTGATCCAGTGTGAAACCCCATACACACCTGGCAGTATCCTGATCCACTGTGAAACCACGTACACACCTGGCAGCATCCTGATACACTGTGAAAACCCCATACTCAACTGACAGGATCCTGTTCCACTGTGAAACCCCCAAACACATCTGGCAGGATCCTGAGACACTGTGAAAACCCATACACATCTGGCAGGATCCTGATACACTGTGAAAACCCCATACACACCTTGCAGGGCCCTGATACACAGTGAAATCCCCAGATGCACCTGGCAGGATCCTGATCCACTGTGAAACCCCCATACACACCTGGCAGGATCTTGATACACTGTGAAACCCCATACACACCTGGCAGGATACTGATACACTTTGAATCCCCTTACGCACCTGGCAGGATCCTGATACACTGTGAATCCCCTTACACACCTGGCATGATCCTGATACACTGTGAAAACCCCATACGCACCTGGCAGGACCCTGATACTCTGTGAATCCCCATACACACCTGGCAGGATCCTGATACACTGTGAAAACCCCATACACACCTGGCAGGACCCTGATACATTGTGAATCCCCGTCCACACCAGGCATGATCCTGATACACTGCGATAACCCCATACTCACCTGTAAGGACCCTGATACACTGTGAAACCGCATGCACACCAGGCAGGATCCCGATACACTGTGAAAACACCATCCATACCTGGCAGGACACTGATACACTGTGAAAACCCCATTCACACCTGGCAGGATACTGATACAATTGTGAAAACCCCATAAACACCTGGCAGGACCCTGAGACACTGTAAAAACCCCATACACACGTGGCATGATCCTAATAAACTGTGAAACCCCATACACACGTGGCAGCATCCTGATACACTGTGCAAACCCCATACACACCTGGCAGGAACCTGATCCACTGTGAAAACTCCATACACACCTGGCCGGATCCTGATCCACTGTGAAAACCCCATACACACCTGGCAGGATCCTGATCCACTTTGAAAACCGCATACACACCTGGCAGGATGCTGATAAACTGTGAAACCCCCATACACACCTGGCAGTATCCTGATAAACTCTGAAAACACCATACACACCTGGCAGGATCCAGATATACTGTGAAAACCCATACACACCTGGCAGGATACTGATACACTGTGAAAACCCCGTCCAAACCTGGCAGATTGCTGATGCACAGTGAAACCCCAATCACATCTGGCAGGATCCTGATGCACAGTGAAACCCCATTCACATCTGGCAGGATCCTGATACACCGTGAAACCCCATACACACCTGGCAGGATCCTGATACACTGTGAAATCCCCACACACACCTGGCAGGACCCTGATACACTGTGAAAATCCCATACACACCTGGCAGGATCCTATTACACTCTGAAACCACCATACACACCTGGCTGGATCCCGATACACTATGAAAACCCCATACACACCTGTCAGGATCCTGATACACTATGAAAACCCCATACACACCTGGCAGTATCCTGACCCACTGTGAAACCCCATACACATCTGGTAGGATCCTGATACACTGTGACAATTCAAACACACCTGGAAGTATCCTGAAACACTGTGAATACCCAATGCACACCTGGCAGGATCCTAATACACTCTGAAACCCCATACACTTCTGGCAGGATTCTGATACACTGTGCAACCCCCATGCACATCTTGCAGTATCCTGATGCACTGTGAAAACTCCATACACACGTGGCAGCATCCTGATACACTGTGCAAACCCCATGCACACCTGGCAGGAACCTGATCCACTGTGAAAACTCCATACACACCTGGCCGGATCCTGATCCACTGTGAAAACCCCATACACACCTGGCAGGATCATGATCCACTTTGAAAACCGCATACACACCTGGCAGGATGCTGATAAACTGTGAAACCCCCATACACACCTGGCAGTATCCTGATAAACTCTGAAAACACCATACACACCTGGCAGGATCCAGATATACTGTGAAAACCCATACACACCTGGCAGGATACTGATACACTGTGAAAACCCCGTCCAAACTTGGCAGATTAATGATGCACAGTGAAACCCCAATCACATCTGGCAGGATCCTGATGCACAGTGAAACCCCATTCACATCTGGCAGGATCCTGATACACTGTGAAACCCCATACACACCTGGCAGGATCCTGATACACTGTGAAACCCCATACACACCTGGCAGAATCCTGATGCACTGTGAAACCCCATACACACGTGGCAGGATCCTGATACACTGTGAAACCCCCATACACACCTGGCAGGATCCTGATCCACTGTGAAAACTCCATACACACCTGGCAGGATTCTGATGCACTCTGAAAACCCAATTCACAACTGGCAGGATCCTGATACACTGTTAAAACCCCATCCCCTCCTGGCAGGAACCTGATACACTGTGGAAATCCCATCCACACCTGGCAGGACCCTGATACACTGTGAAAACCCCATACCATCCTAGAAGGAACCTGATACACTGTGAAAATCCCATACACACCTGGCAGGACCCTGATACACTGTGAAAACCCCATACACTCCTGGCAGGATCCTGATCCAGTGTGAAACCCCATACACACCTGGCAGTATCCTGATCCACTGTGAAACCACGTACACACCTGGCAGCATCCTGATACACTGTGAAAACCCCATACTCAACTGACAGGATCCTGTTCCACTGTGAAACCCCCAAACACATCTGGCAGGATCCTGAGACACTGTGAAAACCCATACACATCTGGCAGGATCCTGATACACTGTGAAAACCCCATACACACCTTGCAGGGCCCTGATACACAGTGAAATCCCCAGATGCACCTGGCAGGATCCTGATCCACTGTGAAACCCCCATACACACCTGGCAGGATCTTGATACACTGTGAAACCCCATACACACCTGGCAGGATACTGATACACTGTGAAAACCCCATACACACCTGGCAGGACTCTGATACACTTTGAATCCCCTTACGCACCTGGCAGGATCCTGATACACTGTGAATCCCCTTACACACCTGGCATGATCCTGATACACTGTGAAAACCCCATACGCACCTGGCAGGACCCTGATACTCTGTGAATCCCCATACACACCTGGCAGGATCCTGATACACTGTGAAAACCCCATACACACCTGGCAGGACCCTGATACATTGTGAATCCCCGTCCACACCAGGCATGATCCTGATACACTGCGATAACCCCATACTCACCTGTAAGGACCCTGATACACTGTGAAACCGCATGCACACCAGGCAGGATCCCGATACACTGTGAAAACACCATCCATACCTGGCAGGACACTGATACACTGTGAAAACCCCATTCACACCTGGCAGGATACTGATACAATTGTGAAAACCCCATAAACACCTGGCAGGACCCTGAGACACTGTAAAAACCCCATACACACGTGGCATGATCCTAATAAACTGTGAAACCCCATACACACGTGGCAGCATCCTGATACACTGTGCAAACCCCATACACACCTGGCAGGAACCTGATCCACTGTGAAAACTCCATACACACCTGGCCGGATCCTGATCCACTGTGAAAACCCCATACACACCTGGCAGGATCCTGATCCACTTTGAAAACCGCATACACACCTGGCAGGATGCTGATAAACTGTGAAACCCCCATACACACCTGGCAGTATCCTGATAAACTCTGAAAACACCATACACACCTGGCAGGATCCAGATATACTGTGAAAACCCATACACACCTGGCAGGATACTGATACACTGTGAAAACCCCGTCCAAACCTGGCAGAGTGCTGATGCACAGTGAAACCCCAATCACATCTGGCAGGATCCTGATGCACAGTGAAACCCCATTCACATCTGGCAGGATCCTGATACACCGTGAAACCCCATACACACCTGGCAGGATCCTGATACACTGTGAAACCCCATACACACCTGGCAGAATCCTGATGCACTGTGAAACCCCATACACACGTGGCAGGATCCTGATACACTGTGAAACCCCCATGCACACCTGGCAGGATCCTGATCCACTGTGAAAACTCCATACACACCTGTGCAGGATTCTGATGCACTCTGAAAACCCAATTCACAACTGGCAGGATCCTGATACACTGTGAAAACCCCATACCCTCCTGGCAGGAATCTGATACACTGTGAAAACCCCATACACATGTGGCAGGAACCTGATACACTGTGAAAATCCCATACCCTCCTGGAAGGAACCTGATACACTGTGAAAACCCCAGACACACCTGGCAGGACCCTGATACACTGTGAAAACCCCATACACTCCTGGCAGGATCCTGATCCAGTGTGAAACCCCATACAAACCTGGCAGTATCCTGATCCACTGTGAAACCACATACACACCTGGCAGCATCCTGATACACTGTGAAAACCCCATACTCAACAGGCAGGATCCTGATCCACAGTGAAACCCCCAAACACATCTGGCAGTATCCTGAAACACTGTGAAAACCCATACACACCTGGCAGGATACTGATACACTGTGAAATCCCAGACACATCTGGCAGGATCCTGATGCACTGTGAAAACCCCATACACACCTTGCAGGGCCCTGATACACTGTGAAATCCCCAGATGCACCTGGCAGGATCCTGATCCACTGTGAAACCCCCATACACACCTGGCAGGATCTTGATACACTGTGAAACCCCATACACACCTCGCAGGATAATGATACACTGTGAAAACCCCATACACACCTGGCAGGACTCTGATACACTTTGAATCCCCTTACGCACCTCGCAGGATCCTGATACACTGTGAATCCCCTTACACACCTGGCAGGATCCTGATACACTGTGAAAACCCCATACACACCTGGCAGGACCCTGATACTCTGTGAATCCCCATACACACCTGGCAGGATCCTGATACACTGTGAAAACCCCACACACACCTGGCAGGACCCTGATACATTGTGAATCCCCGTACACACCAGGCATGATCCTGATACACTGTGAAAACCCCATACTCACCTGTAAGGACCCTGATACACTGTGAAACCGCATGCACACCAGGCAGGATCCCGATACACTGTGAAAACACCATCCACACCTGGCAGGACACTGATACACTGTGAAAACCCCATTCACACCTGGCAGGATACTGAAACACTTGTGAAAACCCCATACACACCTGGCAGGACCCTGAGACACTGTGAAAACCCCATACACACCTGGCAGGATCCCTATACACTGTGAAACCCCATACACACCTGGCAGGATCCCGATACACTGTGAAAACACCATAAACACCTGGCAGGGCACTGATACACTGTGAAAACCCCATACACACCGGTCGGGACCCTGATACACAGTGAAACCCCATACACACCTGGCAGGATCCCGATACACTGTGAAAACACCATAAACACCTGGCAGGGCAATGATACACTGTGAAAACCCCATACACACCTGGCGGGACCCTGACACACTGTGAGAACCTCATACACACCTGGGAGGATCCTGATACACTCTGAAAACCCCATACACACCTGGCAGGACCCTGATACACTGTGAAAACCCCATACACACCTGGCAGGATCCCGATACACTGTGAAACCCCATACACACCTGGCAGGACCATGATACACTGTGAAAACCCCGTACACACCTGTCTGTGTCCTGATACACTTTGAAACCCCATACACACCTGGCAGGATCCTGATACACTGTGAAAACCCCATACACACCTGGCAGGATCCTGATACACTGTGAAACCCCATACACACCTGGCAGGACCATGATACACTGTGAAAACCCCGTACACACCTGTCTGTGTCCTGATACACTTTGAAACCCCATAGACACCTGGCAGGATCCTGATACACTGTGAAAACCCCATACACACCTGGAAGCACCCTGATACACTGTGAAAACCCCATACACACCTGTAGGGTTTCTGATACACCGGGAACACCCCATACACACCTGGCAGGAACCTGATACACTTTGAAAACCCCATACACACCTGGCAGGATCCTGATACACTGTGAAAACCCCATACACAACTGGCAGGGCCCTGATACACTGTGAAAACCCCATACACACCTGGCAGGATCCTGATACACTGTGAAAACCCCAAACACACCTGGCAGGACCCTGATGCACTGTTAAAAGCCCATTCACAAATGGCAGGATAATGTTACACTGTGAAAACCCCATACACACCTGGCAGGACACTGATACACTGCGAAAACACCATACACACCTGGCAGGATCCTGATATGCTGTGAAAACCCGATACACACCTGGCAGGATCCTGATACACTGTGAGACCCCGTACACACCTGGCAGGATCCTGATAAATTGTGAAACACCCAAACACACCTGGCAGGATCCTGATACACTGTGAAAACCCCATACACACGTGGCAGGATCCTGATGAACTGTGAAACCCCCATGCACACCAGGAAGGATCCTGATACACTGTGAAGACCCCACACACACGTGGCAGGATCCTGATCCACTGTGAAACCCCATACAGACCAGGCAGAATCCTGATGAACTGTGAAACCCACATACATACTTGGCAGGATCCTGATACACTGTGAAACCAACATACACACCTGGCAGATTCCTGATACACTGTAAAAACCCCATACACACGTGGCAGGATCCTAATAAACTGTGAAACCGTATACACACGTGGCAGCATCCTGATACACTGTGGAAACCCCATACACACCTGGCAGGAACCTGATCCTCTGTGAAAACTCCATACACACGTGGCCGGATCTTGATCCACTGTGAAAACCCCATACACACCTGGCAGGATCCTGATCCACTTTGAAAACCGCATACACACCTGGCAGGATGCTGATAAACTGTGAAACCCCCATACACACCTGGCAGGATGCTGATAAACTGTGAAACCCCCATACACACCTGGCAGTATCCTGATAAACTCTGAAAACACCATACACACCTGGCAGGATCCAGATATACTGTGAAAACCCATAAACACCTGGCAGGATACTGATACACTGTGAAAACCCCATACACACCTGGCAGGATCCTGATACACTGTGAGAACCTCATACACAACTGGGAGGATCCTGATACACTCTGAAAACCCCATACACACCTGGCAGGACCCTGATACACTGTGAAAACCCCATACACACCTGGCAGGATCCCGATACACTGTGAAACCCCATACACACCTGGCAGGACCATGATACACTGTGAAAACCCCGTACACACCTGTCTGTGTCCTGATACACTTTGAAACCCCATACACACCTGGCAGGATCCTGATACACTGTGAAAACCCCATACACACCTGGCAGGATCCTGATACACTGTGAAACCCCATACACACCTGGCAGGACCATGATACACTGTGAAAACCCCGTACACACCTGTCTGTGTCCTGATACACTTTGAAACCCCATACACACCTGGCAGGATCCTGATACACTGTGAAAACCCCATGCACTCCAGGCAGGATCCTGATCCACTGTGAAACGCCATACACACCTGGCAGGATCCTGACACACTGTGAAAACCACATGCACACCTGGCAGGATCATGATCCAATGTGAAACCCCATAGACACCTGGCAGGACACTGATACAGTGCAAAGCCCCAAACACACCTGGCAGGAACCTGATGCACTGTGAAATCCCCATGCACACCTGGCAGCACCCTGATACACTGTGAAAACCGCATACACACCTGGCAGGATCCTGTTACACTATGAAACCCCCATACACACCTGGAAGGATCCTGATACACTGTGAAAACCACATGCACACCTGGAAGGATGCAGATGCAATGTGAAATCCCCATACACATCTGGCAGTATCCTGATGCACTGTGAAAACCCCATACGCACGTGGCAGGATCCTGATACACTGTGAAACCCCATGCACATCTGGCAGGATCCTGATGCTCTGTGAAAACCCCATACACACCCGGCAGCATCCTGATACACTGTGAAACCCCAAACACATCTGACAGGATCCTGATACACTGTGAAAACCCCAGCCACACCTGGCAGGATCCTGAACCACTGTGAAAACTCCTTACACTCCTGGCAGGACACTGATAAACTGTGAAAACCCATACACACCTGGCAGGATCCTGATACACTGTGAAAACCCCATACACAACTGGCAGGGCCCTGATACACTGTTAAAACCCCATACACACCTGGCAGGATCCTGATACACTGTGAAAACCCCATACACTCCTGGCAGGATCCTGAGACACTGTGAAACCCCATACACACCTGGCAGGATCCTGATACACTGTGAAAACCCCATAAACACCTGGAAGGACACTGATAAACTGTGAAAACCCCATGCACACCTCGCAGAATCCTGATCCACTGTGAAAACACATATACACCTGGCAGGATCCTGATACACTCTGAAAACCCCATACACAACTGGCAGGATCCTGATACACTGTGAAACCCCCATACACATCTGGCAGTATCCTGATACACTGTGAAACCACATACACACTTGGCAGGATCTTGATTCACTGTGACACCCCAGACACATCTGGCAGGATCCTGATACACTGTGAATACCCCGTACACTCCTGACAGGACCCTGATACACTGTGAATCCCCGGACACAATTGGCAGAATCCTGATACACTGTGAAAACCCCTTACAAACCTGGCAGGATCTTGATACACTGTGAAAACACCATACACACCAGGCAGGATCATGATACACTTGTGAAAACCCCATACACACCTGGAAGCACCCTGATACACTGTGAAAACCCCATACACACCTGTAGGGTTTCTGATACACCGGGAACACCCCATACACACCTGGCAGGAACCTGATACACTTTGAAAACCCCATACACACCTGGCAGGATCCTGATACACTGTGAAAACCCCATACACAACTGGCAGGGCCCTGATACACTGTGAAAACCCCATACACACCTGGCAGGATCCTGATACACTGTGAAAACCCCAAACACACCTGGCAGGACCCTGATGCACTGTTAAAAGCCCATTCACAAATGGCAGGATAATGTTACACTGTGAAAACCCCATACACACCTGGCAGGACACTGATACACTGCGAAAACACCATACACACCTGGCAGGATCCTGATATGCTGTGAAAACCCGATACACACCTGGCAGGATCCTGATACACTGTGAGACCCCGTACACACCTGGCAGGATCCTGATAAATTGTGAAACACCCAAACACACCTGGCAGGATCCTGATACACTGTGAAAACCCCATACACACGTGGCAGGATCCTGATGAACTGTGAAACCCCCATGCACACCAGGAAGGATCCTGATACACTGTGAAGACCCCACACACACGTGGCAGGATCCTGATCCACTGTGAAACCCCATACAGACCAGGCAGAATCCTGATGAACTGTGAAACCCACATACATACTTGGCAGGATCCTGATACACTGTGAAACCAACATACACACCTGGCAGATTCCTGATACACTGTGAAAACCCCATACACACGTGGCAGGATCCTAATAAATTGTGAAACCGTATACACACGTGGCAGCATCCTGATACACTGTGGAAACCCCATACACACCTGGCAGGAACCTGATCCTCTGTGAAAACTCCATACACACGTGGCCGGATCTTGATCCACTGTGAAAACCCCATACACACCTGGCAGGATCCTGATCCACTTTGAAAACCGCATACACACCTGGCAGGATGCTGATAAACTGTGAAACCCCCATACACACCTGGCAGGATGCTGATAAACTGTGAAACCCCCATACATACCTGGCAGTATCCTGATAAACTCTGAAAACACCATACACACCTGGCAGGATCCAGATATACTGTGAAAACCCATAAACACCTGGCAGGATACTGATACACTGTGAAAACCCCGTCCAAACCTGGCAGATTGCTGATGCACAGTGAAACCCCAATCACATCTGGCAGGATCCTGATGCACAGTGAAACCCCATTCACATCTGGCAGGATCCTGATACACTGTGAAACCCCATACACACCTGGCAGGATCCTGATACACTGTGAAACCCCATACACACCTGGCAGAATCCTGATGCTCTGTGAAACCCCATACACACGTGGCAGGATCCTGATACACTGTGAAACCCCCATACACACCTGGCAGGATCCTGATCCACTGTGAAAACTCCATACACACCTGGCAGGATACTGATACACTCTGAAAACCCAATTCACAACTGGCAGGATCCTGATACACTGTGAAAACCCCATACCCTCCAGGCAGGAAACTGATACACTGTGAAAACCCCATACACACCTGGCAGGACCCTGATACACTGTGAAAACCCCATACCCTCCTGGAAGGAACCTGATACACTGTGAAAACCCCATATACACCTGGCAGGACCCTGATACACTATGAAAACCCCATACACTCCTGGCAGGATCCTGATCCAGTGTGAAACCCCATGCACACCTGGCAGTATCCTGATCCACTGTGAAACCACATACACACCTGGCAGCATCCTGATACACTGTGAATTCCCCATACTCAACTGGCAGGATCCTGATGCACTGTGAAAACCCCATACACACCTTGCAGGGCCCTGATACACTGTGAAACACCATACACACCTGGCAGGATACTGATACACTGTGAAAACCCCATACACACCTGGCAGGACTCTGATACACTTTGAATCCCCTTACGCACCTGGCAGGATCCTGATACACTGTGAATCCCCTTACACACCTGGCAGGATCCTGATACACTGTGAAAACCCCATGCAAACCTGGCAGGACCCTGATATTCTGTGAATCCCCATACACACCTGGCAGGATCCTGATACACTGTGAAAACCCCATACTCACCTGTAAGGACACTGATACACTGTGAAACCGCATGCACACCAGGCAGGATCCCGATACACTGTGAAAACACCATACACACCTGGCAGGACCCTGATACACTGTGAAAACCCCATTCACACCTGGCAGGATACTGATACACTTGTGAAAACCCCATACACACCTGGCAGGACCCTGAGACACTGTGAAAACCCCATACACACCTGGCAGGTTCCCGATACACTGTGAAACCCCATACACACCTGGCAGGATCCCGAAACACTGTGAAATCACCATAAACACCTGGCAGGGCACTGATACACTGTGAAAACCCCATACACACCTGGCGGGACCCTGATACACTGTGAAACCCCATACACTCCTGGCAGGATCCCGATACACTGTGAAAAGTCCATAAACACCTGGCAGGGCACTGATACACTGTGAAAACCCCATACACACCTGGCGGGACCCTGATACACTGTGAGAACCTCATACAAACCTGGGAGGATCCTGATAAACTCTGAAAACACCATCCACACCTGGCAGGACCCTGATACACTGTGAAAACCCCATACACACCTGGCAGGATCCTGATACACTGTGAAACCCCATACACACCTGGCAGGACCATGATACACTGTGAAAACCCCGTACACACCTGTCTGTGTCCTGATACACTTTGAAACCCCATACACACCTGGCAGGATCCTGATACACTGTGAAAACCCCATGCACTCCAGGCAGGATCCTGATCCGCTGTGAAACGCCGTACACACCTGGCAGGATCCTGACACACTGTGAAAACCACATGCACAACTGGCAGGATCATGATCCACGGTGAAACCCCATACACGCCTGGCAGGACACTGATACACTGCAAAGCCCCAAACACACCTGGCAGGAACCTGATGCACTGTGAAATCCCCATGCACACCTGGCAGGACCCTGATCCACTGTGAAAACCGCATAAACACCTGGCAGGATCCTGTTACACTATGAAACCCCCATACACACCTGGAAGGATCCTGATACACTGTGAAAACCACATGCACACCTGGAAGGATGCAGATGCAATGTGAAATCCCCATACACATCTGGCAGGATCCTGATGCACTGTGAAAACCCCATACACACGTGGCAGGATCCTGATACACTGTGAAACCCCATACACATCTGGCAGGATCCTGATGCTCTGTGAAAACCCCATACGCACGTGGCAGGATCCTGATGAACTGAGAAACCCCCATGCACACCAGGAAGGATCCTGATACACTGTGAAGACCCCACACACACGTGGCAGGATCCTGATCCACTGTGAAACCCCATACAGTCCTGGCAGGATCCTGATACACTGTGAAAACCCCATACACTCCTGGCAGGATCCTGAGACACTGTGAAACCCCATACACACCTGGCAGGATCCTGATACACTGTGAAAACCCCATAAACACCTGGCAGGACACTGATAAACTGTGAAAACCCCATGCACACCTCGCAGAATCCTGATCCACTGTGAAAACACATATACACCTGGCAGGATCCTGATACACTCTGAAAACCCCATACACAACTGGCAGGATCCTGATACACTGTGAAACCCCCATACACATCTGACAGTATCCTGATACACTGTGAAACCACATACACACTTGGCAGGATCTTGATTCACTGTGAAACCCCAGACACATCTGGCAGGATCCTGATACACTGTGAATACCCCGTACACTCCTGGCAGGACCCTGATACACTGTGAATCCCCGGACACAATTGGCAGAATCCTGATACACTGTGAAAACCCCTTACAAACCTGGCAGGACCTTGATACACTGTGAAAACACCATACACACCAGGCAGGATCCTGATACACTTGTGAAAACCCCATACACACCTGGAAGCACCCTGATACACTGTGAAAACCCCATACACACCTGTAGGGTTTCTGATACACCGGGAACACCCCATACACACCTGGCAGGAACCTGATACACTTTGAAAACCCCATACACACCTGGCAGGATCCTGATACACTGTGAAAACCCCATACACAACTGGCAGGGCCCTGATACACTGTGAAAACCCCATACACACCTGGCAGGATCCTGATACACTGTGAAAACCCCAAACACACCTGGCAGGACCCTGATGCACTGTTAAAAGCCCATTCACAAATGGCAGGATAATGTTACACTGTGAAAACCCCATACACACCTGGCAGGACACTGATACACTGCGAAAACACCATACACACCTGGCAGGATCCTGATATGCTGTGAAAACCCGATACACACCTGGCAGGATCCTGATACACTGTGAGACCCCGTACACACCTGGCAGGATCCTGATAAATTGTGAAACACCCAAACACACCTGGCAGGATCCTGATACACTGTGAAAACCCCATACACACGTGGCAGGATCCTGATGAACTGTGAAACCCCCATGCACACCAGGAAGGATCCTGATACACTGTGAAGACCCCACACACACGTGGCAGGATCCTGATCCACTGTGAAACCCCATACAGACCAGGCAGGATCCTGATGAACTGTGAAACCCACATACATACCTGGCAGGATCCTGATACACTGTGAAACCAACATACACACCTGGCAGATTCCTGATACACTGTGAAAACCCCATACACACGTGGCAGGATCCTAATAAACTGTGAAACCCCAAACACACGTGGCAACATCCTGATACACTGTGGAAACCCCATACACACCTGGCAGGAACCTGATCCTCTGTGAAAACTCCATACACACCTGGCCGGATCTTGATCCACTGTGAAAACCCCATACACACCTGGCAGGATCCTGATCCACTTTGAAAACCGCATACACACCTGGCAGGATGCTGATAAACTGTGAAACCCCCATACACACCTGGCAGGATGCTGATAAACTGTGAAACCCCCATACACACCTGGCAGTATCCTGATAAACTCTGAAAACACCATACACACCTGGCAGGATCCAGATATACTGTGAAAACCCATAAACACCTGGCATTATACTGATACACTGTGAAAACCCCGTCCAAACCTGGCAGATTGCTGATGCACAGTGAAACCCCAATCACATCTGGCAGGATCCTGATACACTGTGAAACCCCATACACACCTGGCAGAATCCTGATGCACTGTGAAACCCCATACACACGTGGCAGGACCCTGATACACTGTGAAACCCCCATACACACCTGGCAGGATCCTGATCCACTGTGAAAACTCCATACACACCTGGCAGGATACTGATACACTCTGAAAACCCAATTCACAACTGGCAGGATCCTGATACACTGTGAAAACCCCATACCCTCCTGGCAGGAACCTGGTTTAAAGTGTGTCTATTTCAACGCCAGGAGCATCCGGAATAAGGTGGGTGAGCTTGCAGCATGGGTTGGTACCTGGGATCTCGATGTAGTGGCCATTTCGGAGACATGGGTAGAGCAGGGGCAGGAATGGATGTTGCAGATTCCGGGATTTAGATGTTTCAGTAAGAACAGAGAAGATGGTAAAAGAGGGGGGGGGTGTGTGGCATTGTTAATCAAGGAGAGTATTACAGCGACAGAAAGGACGTATGAGGACTCGTCTACTGAGGTAGTATGGGCTGAGGTTAGAAACAGTAGAGGTGAGGTTACCCTGTTGGAAGTCTTTTATAGACCTCCGAATAGTTCCAGAGATGTAGAGGAAAGGATAGCGAAGATGATTCTCGACAGGGGTGAGAGTAACAGGGTAGTTGTTATGGGGGACTTTAACTTTCCAAATATCGACTGGAAATACTATAGTTCGAGTACTTTAGATGGGTCAGTTTTTGTCCAGTGTGTGCAGGAGGGTTTTCTGACACAGTATGTAGACAGGCCAACCAGGGGCGATGCCACATTGGATTTGGTACTGGGAAATGAACCCGGCCAGGTGTTAGATTTAGATGTAGCTGAGCACTTTGGTGACAGTGATCACAATTCGGTTAGGTTTACCTTAGCGATGGGCAGGGACAGGTATGTACCGCAGGGCAAGAATTATAACTGGGGGAAAGGAAATTATGATGCGATTAGGCAAGATTTAGGATGCGTAGGATGGGGAAGGAAACTGCAGGGGATGGGCACTATCGAAATGTGGAGCTTATTCAAGGAGCTGCTACTGCGAGTCCTTGATAAGTATGTACCTGTGAGGCAGGGAGGAAGTTGTCGTGCGAGGGAGCCGTGGTTTACTAAAGAAGTTGAAGCGCTTGTCAAGAGGAAGAAGAAGGCTTATGTTAGGATGAGACGTGAAGGCTCAGTTAGGGCGCTTGAGAGCTACAAGCTAGCCAGGAAGGATCTAAAGGGAGAGCTAAGAAGAGCAAGGAGAGGACACGAGAAGTCATTGGTGGATCGGATCAGGGAAAACCCTAAGGCTTTCTATAGGTATATCAGGAATAAAAGAATGACTAGAGTTAGATGAGGGCCAATCAAGGATAGTAGTGGGAAGTTGTGTGTGGAATCAGAGGAGATAGGGGAAGTGTTAAATGAATATTTTGCGTCAGTATTTACAGTAGAGAAAGAAAATGTTGTTGAGAATATTGAGATTCAGGCTACGAGGCTAGATGGGATTGAGGTTCACAAGGAGGAGGTGTTAGCAATTTTGGAAAGTGTGAAAATAGATAAGTCCCCTGGGCCAGATGGGATTTATCCTAGGATTCTCTGGGAAGCTAGGGAGGAGATTGCAGAGCCTTTGTCCTTGATCTTTATGTCGTCATTGTCGACAGGAATAGTGCCGGAAGACTGGAGGATTGCAAATGTTGTCCCCTTGTTCAAGAAGGGGAGTAGAGACAGCCCTGGTAATTATAGACCTGTGAGCCTCACTTCGGTTGTGGGTAAAATGTTGGAAAAGGTTATAAGAGACAGGATTTATAATCATCTTGAAAAGAATAAGTACATTAGAGATAGTCAGCACGGTTTTGTGACGGGTAGGTCGTGCCTCACAAACCTTATTGAGTTTTTCGAGAAGGTGACCAAACAGGTGGATGAGGGTAAAGCAGTGGATGTGGTGTATATGGATTTCAGTAAGGCGTTTGATAAGGTTCCCCACGGTAGGCTATTGCAGAAAATACGGAAGTATGGGGTTGAATGTGATTTAGAGCTTTGGATCAGAAATTGGCTAGCTGAAAGAAGACAGAGGGTGGTGGTTGATGGCAAATGTTCATCCTGGAGTTTAGTTACTAGTGGTGTACCGCAAGGATCTGTTTTGGGGCCATTGCTGATTGTCATTTTTATAATTGACCTGGAAGAGGGTGTAGAAGGGTGGGTTAGTAAATTTGCAGATGACACTAAGGTCGGTGGAGTTGTGGATAGTGCCGAAGGATGTTGCAGGGTACAGAGAGACATAGATAGGCTGCAGAGCTGGGCTGAGAGATGGCAAATGGAGTTTAATGCGGAAAAGTGTGAGGTGATTCACTTTGGAAGGAGTAACAGGAATGCAGAGTACTGGGCTAATGGGAAGATTCTTGTTAGTGTAGATGAGCAGAGAGATCTTGGTGTCCAGGTGCATAAATCCCTGAAGGTTGCTAACCAGGTTAATAGGGCTATCAAGAAGGCATATGGTGTGTTAGCTTTTATTAGTAGGGGGGTCGAGTTTCGGAGCCACGAGGTCATGCTGCAGCTGTACAAGACTCTGGTGAGACCGCACCTGGAGTATTGCGTGCAGTTCTGGTCACCGCATTATAGAAAGGATGTGGAAGCTATGGAAAGGGTGCAGAGGAGATTTACTAGGATGTTGCCTGGTATGGAGGGAAGGTCTTACGAAGATAGGCTGAGGGACTTGAGGTTGTTTTCGTTGGAGAGAAGGAGGAGGAGAGGTGACTTAATAGAGACATATAAGATAATCAGAGGGTTAGATAGGGTGGATAGTGAGCGTCTTTTTCCTCGGATGGTGATGGCAAACACGAGGGGACATAGCTTCAAGTTGAGGGGTGATAGATATAGGACAGATGTGAGAGGTAGTTTCTTTACTCAGAGAGTAGTAAGGGCGTGGAATGCCCTGCCTGCAGCAGTAGTAGATTCTCCAACTTTAAGGGCATTTAAGTGGACATTGGATAGACACATGGATGAAAATGGAATAGTGTAGGTCAGATGGTTTCACAGCTCGGCGCAACATCGAGGGCCGAAGGGCCTGTACTGCGCTGTAATATTCTAATTCTAACTCTAAAAAAAAACACCTTGCAGAGCCCTGATACACTGTGAATACCCCAGATGCACCTGGCAGGATCCTGATCCACTGTGAAACCCCCATACACACCTGGTAGGATCTTGATACACTGTGAAACACCATACACACCTGGCAGGATACTGATACATTGTGAAAACCCCATACACACCTGGCAGGACTCTGATACACTTTGAATCCCCTTACGCACCTGGCAGGATCCTGATACACTGTGAATCCCCTGACACACCTGGCAGGATCCTGATACACTGTGAAAACCCCATACACACCTGGCAGGACCCTGATACTCTGTGAATCCCCATACACACCTGGCAGGATCCTGATACACCGTGAAAACCCCATACACACCTGGCAGGACCCTGATACATTGTGAATCCCCGTGCACACCAGGCATGATCCTGATACACTGTGAAAACCCCATACTCACCTGTAAGGACACTGATACACTGTGAAACCGCATACACACCAGGCAGGATCCCGATACACTGTGAAAACACCATACACACCTGGCAGGACCCTGATACACTGTGAAAACCCCATTCACACCTGGCAGGATACTGATACACTTGTGAAAACCCCATACACACCTCGCAGGACCCTGAGACACTGTGAAAACCCCATACACACCTGGCAGGTTCCCGATACACTGTGAAACCCCATACACACCTGGCAGGATCCCGAAACACTGTGAAATCACCATAAACACCTGGCAGGGCACTGATACACTGTGAAAAGCCCATACACACCTGGCGGGACCCTGATACACTGTGAAACCCCATACACACCTGGCAGGATCCCGATACACTGTGAAAACACCATAAACACCTGGCAGGGCACTGATACACTGTGGAAACCCCATACACACCTGGCGGGACCCTGATACACTGTGAAAACACCATACACACCTGGCAGGACCCTGATACACTGTGAAAACCCCATACACACCTGGCAGGATCCTGATACACTGTGAAACCCCATACACACCTGGCAGGACCATGCTACTCTGTGAAAACCCCTGACACACCTGTCTGTGTCCTGATACACTTTGAAACCCCATACACACCTGGCAGGATCCTGATACACTGTGAAAACCCCAAACACACCTGGCAGGATCCTGATACACTGTGAAACCCCATACACACCTGGCAGGACCAAGATTAACTGTGAAAACCCCGTACACACCTGGCAGGATCCTGATACACTTTGAAACCCCATACACACCTGGCAGGATCCTGATACACTGTGAAAACCCCATTCACTCCAGGCAGGATCCTGATCCACTGTGGAACGCCGTACACACCTGGCAGGATCCTGACACACTGTGAAAACCACATGCACACCTGGCAGGATCATGATCCACGGTGAAACCGCATACACACCTGGCAGGACACTGATACACTGCAAAGCCCCAAACACACCTGGCAGGAACCTGATGCACTGTGAAATCCCCATGCACACCTGGCAGGACCCTGATACACTGTGAAAACCGCATAAACACCTGGCAGGATCCTGTTACACTATGAAACCCCCATACACACCTGGAAGGATCCTGATACACTGTGAAAACCACATGCAAACCTGGAAGGATGCAGATGCAATGTGAAATCCCCATACACATCTGGCAGGATCCTGATGCACTGTGAAAACCCCATACACACGTGGCAGGATACTGATACACTTGTGAAAACCCCATACACACCTGGCAGGACCCTGAGACACTGTGAAAACCCCATACACACCTGGCAGGTTCCCGATACACTGTGAAACCCCATACACACCTGGCAGGATCCCGAAACACTGTGAAATCACCATAAACACCTGGCAGGGCACTGATACACTGTGAAAACCCCATACACACCTGGCGGGACCCTGATACACTGTGAAACCCCATACACACCTGGCAGGATCCCGATACACTGTGAAAACACCATAAACACCTGGCAGGGCACTGATACACTGTGGAAACCCCATACACACCTGGCGGGACCCTGATACACTGTGAAAACACCATACACACCTGGCAGGACCCTGATACACTGTGAAAACCCCATACACACCTGGCAGGATCCTGATACACTGTGAAACCCCATACACACCTGGCAGGACCATGATAC
This sequence comes from Heterodontus francisci, assembly GCF_036365525.1. NCBI lineage: Eukaryota > Metazoa > Chordata > Chondrichthyes > Heterodontiformes > Heterodontidae > Heterodontus > Heterodontus francisci. Next base: position 1,192,057 of record NW_027140677.1, read on the forward strand.
TCTGTGAAAACCCCTGACACACCTGTCTGTGTCCTGATACACTTTGAAACCCCATACACACCTGGCAGGATCCTGATACACTGTGAAAACCCCAAACACACCTGGCAGGATCCTGATACACTGTGAAACCCCATACACACCTGGCAGGACCAAGATTAACTGTGAAAACCCCGTACACACCTGGCAGGATCCTGATACACTTTGAAACCCCATACACACCTGGCAGGATCCTGATACACTGTGAAAACCCCATTCACTCCAGGCAGGATCCTGATCCACTGTGAAACGCCGTACACACCTGGCAGGATCCTGACACACTGTGAAAACCACATGCACACCTGGCAGGATCATGATCCACGGTGAAACCCCATACACACCTGGCAGGTCACTGATACACTGCAAAGCCCCAAACACACCTGGCAGGAACCTGATGCACTGTGAAATCCCCATGCACACCTGGCAGGACCCTGATACACTGTGAAAACCGCATAAACACCTGGCAGGATCCTGTTACACTATGAAACCCCCATACACACCTGGAAGGATCCTGATACACTGTGAAAACCACATGCAAACCTGGAAGGATGCAGATGCAATGTGAAATCCCCATACACATCTGGCAGGATCCTGATGCACTGTGAAAACCCCATACACACGTGGCAGGATCCTGATACACTGTGAAACCCCATACACATCTGGAGGATCCTGATGCTCTGTGAAAACCCCATACGCACGTGGCAGGATCCTGATGAACTGTGAAACCCCCATGCACACCAGGAAGGATCCTGATACACTGTGAAGACCCCACACACACGTGGCAGGATCCTGATCCACTGTGAAACCCCATACAGACCAGGCAGGATCCTGATAAACTGTGAAATCCACGGTTTTCCACTGTGAAATCCACTGTGAAATCCAGTGTATCAGGGCGGCACAGTGGCGCAGTGGTTAGCACCGCAGCCTCACAGCTCCAGGGACCCGGGTTCGATTCTGGGTACTGCCTGTGTGGAGTTTGAAAGTTCTCCCTGTGTCTGCGTGGGTTTTCTCCGGGTGCTCCGGTTTCCTCCCACAAGCCAAAAGACTTGCAGGTTGATAGGTAAATTGGCCATTATAAATTGTCACTAGCATAGGTAGGTGGTAGGGAAATATAGGGACAGGTGGGGATGTTTGGTAGGAATATGGGATTAGTGTAGGATTAGTATAAATGGGTGGTTGATGTTCGGCACAGACTCGGTGGGCCGAAGGGCCTGTTTCAGTGCTGTATTTCTAATCTAATCTAATCTAATCTAATCTACATACCTGGCAGGATCCTGATAGACTGTGAAACCAACATACACACCTGGCAGATTTCTGATACACTGTGAAAACCCCATACACACGTGGCAGGATCCCAATAAACTGTGAAACCCCATACACACGTGACAGCATCCTGATACACTGTGGAAACCCCATACACACCTGGCAGGAACCTGATCCACTGTGAAAACTCCATACACACCTGGCCGGATCCTGATCCACTGTGAAAACCCCATACACACCTGGCAGGATCCTGATCCACTTTGAAAACCGCATACACACCTGGCAGGATGCTGATAAACTGTGAAACCCCCATACACTCCTGGCAGGATGCTGATAAACTGTGAAACCCCCATACACACCTGGCAGGATCCTGATCCACTTTGAAAACCGCATACACACCTGGCAGGATGCTGATAAACTGTGAAACCCCCATACACACCTGGCAGGATCCTGATCCACTTTGAAAACCGCATACACACCTGGCAGCATCCTGATACACTGTGAAACCCCAAACACATCTGACAGGATCCTGATACACTGTGAAAACCCCAGCCACACCTGGCAGGATCCTGAACCACTGTGAAAACTCCTTACACACCTGGCAGGACACTGATAATCTGTGAAAACCCCATACACACCTGGCAGGGCCCTGATGCACTGTGAAAACCCCATACACTCCTGGCACGATCCTGATACACTGTGAAAACCCCATACACTCCTGGCAGGATCCTGAGACACTGTGAAACCCCATACACACCTGGCAGGATCCTGATACACTTTGAAAACCCCATACACACCTGGAAGGATCCTGATCCACTGTGAAAACCCCATAAACACCTGGCAAGACACTGATAAACTGTGAAAACCCCATGCACAGCTCGCAGAATCCTGATCCACTGTGAAAACCCATACACACCTGGCAGGATCCTGATACACTGTGAAAACCAAATACACAACTGTCAGGACCCTGATCCACTGTGAAACTCCCATACACATCTGGCAGTATCCTGACACACTCTGAAAACACCATCCACACCTGGCAGGACCCTGATACACTGTGAAAACCCCATACACACCTGGCAGGATCCTGATACACTGTGAAACCCCATACACACCTGGCAGGACCATGATACACTGTGAAAACCCCGTACACACCTGTCTGTGTCCTGATACACTTTGAAACCCCATACACACCTGGCAGGATCCTGATACACTGTGAAAACCCCATGCACTCCAGGCAGGATCCTGATCCACTGTGAAACGCCGTACACACCTGGCAGGATCCTGACACACTGTGAAAACCACATGCACAACTGGCAGGATCATGATCCACGGTGAAACCCCATACACGCCTGGCAGGACACTGATACACTGCAAAGCCCCAAACACACCTGGCAGGAACCTGATGCACTGTGAAATCCCATTGCACACCTGGCAGGACCCTGATCCACTGTGAAAACCGCATAAACACCTGGCAGGATCCTGTTACACTATGAAACCCCCATACACACCTGGAAGGATCCTGATACACTGTGAAAACCACATGCAAACCTGGAAGGATGCAGATGCAATGTGAAATCCCCATACACATCTGGCAGGATCCTGATGCACTGTGAAAACCCCATACACACGTGGCAGGATCCTGATACACTGTGAAACCCCATACACATCTGGCAGGATCCTGATGCTCTGTGAAAACCCCATACGCACGTGGCAGGATCCTGATGAACTGTGAAACCCCCATGCACACCAGGAAGGATCCTGATACACTGTGAAGACCCCACACACACGTGGCAGGATCCTGATCCACTGTGAAACCCCATACAGTCCTGGCAGGATCCTGATACACTGTGAAAACCCCATACACTCCTGGCAGGATCCTGAGACACTGTGAAACCCCATACACACCTGGCAGGACACTGATAAACTGTGAAAACCCCATGCACACCTCGCAGAATCCTGATCCACTGTGAAAACACATATACACCTGGCAGGATCCTGATACACTCTGAAAACCCCATACACAACTGGCAGGATCCTGATACACTGTGAAGCCCCCATACACATCTGGCAGTATCCTGATACACTGTGAAACCACATACACACTTGGCAGGATCTTGATTCACTGTGAAACCCCAGACACATCTGGCAGGATCCTGATACACTGTGAATACCCCGTACACTCCTGGCAGGACCCTGATACACTGTGAATCCCCGGACACAATTGGCAGAATCCTGATACACTGTGAAAACCCCTTACAAACCTGGCAGGACCTTGATACACTGTGAAAACACCATACACACCAGGCAGGATCCTGATACACTTGTGAAAACCCCATACACACCTGGAAGCACCCTGATACACTGTGAAAACCCCATACACACCTGTAGGGTTTCTGATACACCGGGAACACCCCATACACACCTGGCAGGAACCTGATACACTTTGAAAACCCCATACACACCTGGCAGGATCCTGATACACTGTGAAAACCCCATACACAACTGGCAGGGCCCTGATACACTGTGAAAACCCCATACACACCTGGCAGGATCCTGATACACTGTGAAAACCCCAAACACACCTGGCAGGACACTGATGCACTGTTAAAAGCCCATTCACAAATGGCAGGATAATGTTACACTGTGAAAACCCCATACACACCTGGCAGGACACTGATACACTGCGAAAACACCATACACACCTGGCAGGATCCTGATATGCTGTGAAAACCCGATACACACCTGGCAGGATCCTGATACACTGTGAGACCCCGTACACACCTGGCAGGATCCTGATAAATTGTGAAACACCCAAACACACCTGGCAGGATCCTGATACACTGTGAAAACCCCATACACACGTGGCAGGATCCTGATGAACTGTGAAACCCCCATGCACACCAGGAAGGATCCTGATACACTGTGAAGACCCCACACACACGTGGCAGGATCCTGATCCACTGTGAAACCCCATACAGACCAGGCAGGATCCTGATGAACTGTGAAACCCACATACATACCTGGCAGGATCCTGATACACTGTGAAACCAACATACACACCTGGCAGATTCCTGATACACTGTGAAAACCCCATACACACGTGGCAGGATCCTAATAAACTGTGAAACCCCAAACACACGTGGCAACATCCTGATACACTGTGGAAACCCCATACACACCTGGCAGGAACCTGATCCTCTGTGAAAACTCCATACACACCTGGCCGGATCTTGATCCACTGTGAAAACCCCATACACACCTGGCAGGATCCTGATCCACTTTGAAAACCGCATACACACCTGGCAGGATGCTGATAAACTGTGAAACCCCCATACACACCTGGCAGGATGCTGATAAACTGTGAAACCCCCATACACACCTGGCAGTATCCTGATAAACTCTGAAAACACCATACACACCTGGCAGGATCCAGATATACTGTGAAAACCCATAAACACCTGGCATTATACTGATACACTGTGAAAACCCCGTCCAAACCTGGCAGATTGCTGATGCACAGTGAAACCCCAATCACATCTGGCAGGATCCTGATACACTGTGAAACCCCATACACACCTGGCAGAATCCTGATGCACTGTGAAACCCCATACACACGTGGCAGGACCCTGATACACTGTGAAACCCCCATACACACCTGGCAGGATCCTGATCCACTGTGAAAACTCCATACACACCTGGCAGGATACTGATACACTCTGAAAACCCAATTCACAACTGGCAGGATCCTGATACACTGTGAAAACCCCATACCCTCCTGGCAGGAACCTGGTTTAAAGTGTGTCTATTTCAACGCCAGGAGCATCCGGAATAAGGTGGGTGAGCTTGCAGCATGGGTTGGTACCTGGGATCTCGATGTAGTGGCCATTTCGGAGACATGGGTAGAGCAGGGGCAGGAATGGATGTTGCAGATTCCGGGATTTAGATGTTTCAGTAAGAACAGAGAAGATGGTAAAAGAGGGGGGGGGTGTGTGGCATTGTTAATCAAGGAGAGTATTACAGCGACAGAAAGGACGTATGAGGACTCGTCTACTGAGGTAGTATGGGCTGAGGTTAGAAACAGTAGAGGTGAGGTTACCCTGTTGGAAGTCTTTTATAGACCTCCGAATAGTTCCAGAGATGTAGAGGAAAGGATAGCGAAGATGATTCTCGACAGGGGTGAGAGTAACAGGGTAGTTGTTATGGGGGACTTTAACTTTCCAAATATCGACTGGAAATACTATAGTTCGAGTACTTTAGATGGGTCAGTTTTTGTCCAGTGTGTGCAGGAGGGTTTTCTGACACAGTATGTAGACAGGCCAACCAGGGGCGATGCCACATTGGATTTGGTACTGGGAAATGAACCCGGCCAGGTGTTAGATTTAGATGTAGCTGAGCACTTTGGTGACAGTGATCACAATTCGGTTAGGTTTACCTTAGCGATGGGCAGGGACAGGTATGTACCGCAGGGCAAGAATTATAACTGGGGGAAAGGAAATTATGATGCGATTAGGCAAGATTTAGGATGCGTAGGATGGGGAAGGAAACTGCAGGGGATGGGCACTATCGAAATGTGGAGCTTATTCAAGGAGCTGCTACTGCGAGTCCTTGATAAGTATGTACCTGTGAGGCAGGGAGGAAGTTGTCGTGCGAGGGAGCCGTGGTTTACTAAAGAAGTTGAAGCGCTTGTCAAGAGGAAGAAGAAGGCTTATGTTAGGATGAGACGTGAAGGCTCAGTTAGGGCGCTTGAGAGCTACAAGCTAGCCAGGAAGGATCTAAAGGGAGAGCTAAGAAGAGCAAGGAGAGGACACGAGAAGTCATTGGTGGATCGGATCAGGGAAAACCCTAAGGCTTTCTATAGGTATATCAGGAATAAAAGAATGACTAGAGTTAGATGAGGGCCAATCAAGGATAGTAGTGGGAAGTTGTGTGTGGAATCAGAGGAGATAGGGGAAGTGTTAAATGAATATTTTGCGTCAGTATTTACAGTAGAGAAAGAAAATGTTGTTGAGAATATTGAGATTCAGGCTACGAGGCTAGATGGGATTGAGGTTCACAAGGAGGAGGTGTTAGCAATTTTGGAAAGTGTGAAAATAGATAAGTCCCCTGGGCCAGATGGGATTTATCCTAGGATTCTCTGGGAAGCTAGGGAGGAGATTGCAGAGCCTTTGTCCTTGATCTTTATGTCGTCATTGTCGACAGGAATAGTGCCGGAAGACTGGAGGATTGCAAATGTTGTCCCCTTGTTCAAGAAGGGGAGTAGAGACAGCCCTGGTAATTATAGACCTGTGAGCCTCACTTCGGTTGTGGGTAAAATGTTGGAAAAGGTTATAAGAGACAGGATTTATAATCATCTTGAAAAGAATAAGTACATTAGAGATAGTCAGCACGGTTTTGTGACGGGTAGGTCGTGCCTCACAAACCTTATTGAGTTTTTCGAGAAGGTGACCAAACAGGTGGATGAGGGTAAAGCAGTGGATGTGGTGTATATGGATTTCAGTAAGGCGTTTGATAAGGTTCCCCACGGTAGGCTATTGCAGAAAATACGGAAGTATGGGGTTGAATGTGATTTAGAGCTTTGGATCAGAAATTGGCTAGCTGAAAGAAGACAGAGGGTGGTGGTTGATGGCAAATGTTCATCCTGGAGTTTAGTTACTAGTGGTGTACCGCAAGGATCTGTTTTGGGGCCATTGCTGATTGTCATTTTTATAATTGACCTGGAAGAGGGTGTAGAAGGGTGGGTTAGTAAATTTGCAGATGACACTAAGGTCGGTGGAGTTGTGGATAGTGCCGAAGGATGTTGCAGGGTACAGAGAGACATAGATAGGCTGCAGAGCTGGGCTGAGAGATGGCAAATGGAGTTTAATGCGGAAAAGTGTGAGGTGATTCACTTTGGAAGGAGTAACAGGAATGCAGAGTACTGGGCTAATGGGAAGATTCTTGTTAGTGTAGATGAGCAGAGAGATCTTGGTGTCCAGGTGCATAAATCCCTGAAGGTTGCTAACCAGGTTAATAGGGCTATCAAGAAGGCATATGGTGTGTTAGCTTTTATTAGTAGGGGGGTCGAGTTTCGGAGCCACGAGGTCATGCTGCAGCTGTACAAGACTCTGGTGAGACCGCACCTGGAGTATTGCGTGCAGTTCTGGTCACCGCATTATAGAAAGGATGTGGAAGCTATGGAAAGGGTGCAGAGGAGATTTACTAGGATGTTGCCTGGTATGGAGGGAAGGTCTTACGAAGATAGGCTGAGGGACTTGAGGTTGTTTTCGTTGGAGAGAAGGAGGAGGAGAGGTGACTTAATAGAGACATATAAGATAATCAGAGGGTTAGATAGGGTGGATAGTGAGCGTCTTTTTCCTCGGATGGTGATGGCAAACACGAGGGGACATAGCTTCAAGTTGAGGGGTGATAGATATAGGACAGATGTGAGAGGTAGTTTCTTTACTCAGAGAGTAGTAAGGGCGTGGAATGCCCTGCCTGCAGCAGTAGTAGATTCTCCAACTTTAAGGGCATTTAAGTGGACATTGGATAGACACATGGATGAAAATGGAATAGTGTAGGTCAGATGGTTTCACAGCTCGGCGCAACATCGAGGGCCGAAGGGCCTGTACTGCGCTGTAATATTCTAATTCTAACTCTAAAAAAAAACACCTTGCAGAGCCCTGATACACTGTGAATACCCCAGATGCACCTGGCAGGATCCTGATCCACTGTGAAACCCCCATACACACCTGGTAGGATCTTGATACACTGTGAAACACCAAACACACCTGGCACGATACTGATACATTGTGAAAACCCCATACACACCTGGCAGGACTCTGATACACTTTGAATCCCCTTACGCACCTGGCAGGATCCTGATACACTGTGAATCCCCTGACACACCTGGCAGGATCCTGATACACTGTGAAAACCCCATACACACCTGGCAGGACCCTGATACTCTGTGAATCCCCATACACACCTGGCAGGATCCTGATACACCGTGAAAACCCCATACACACCTGGCAGGACCCTGATACATTGTGAATCCCCGTGCACACCAGGCATGATCCTGACACACTGTGAAAACCCCATACTCACCTGTAAGGACACTGATACACTGTGAAACCGCATACACACCAGGCAGGATCCCGATACACTGTGAAAACACCATACACACCTGGCAGGACCCTGATACACTGTGAAAACCCCATTCACACCTGGCAGGATACTGATACACTTGTGAAAACCCCATACACACCTCGCAGGACCCTGAGACACTGTGAAAACCCCATACACACCTGGCAGGTTCCCGATACACTGTGAAACCCCATACACACCTGGCAGGATCCCGAAACACTGTGAAATCACCATAAACACCTGGCAGGGCACTGATACACTGTGAAAAGCCCATACACACCTGGCGGGACCCTGATACACTGTGAAACCCCATACACACCTGGCAGGATCCCGATACACTGTGAAAACACCATAAACACCTGGCAGGGCACTGATACACTGTGGAAACCCCATACACACCTGGCGGGACCCTGATACACTGTGAAAACACCATACACACCTGGCAGGACCCTGATACACTGTGAAAACCCCATACACACCTGGCAGGATCCTGATACACTGTGAAACCCCATACACACCTGGCAGGACCATGCTACTCTGTGAAAACCCCTGACACACCTGTCTGTGTCCTGATACACTTTGAAACCCCATACACACCTGGCAGGATCCTGATACACTGTGAAAACCCCAAACACACCTGGCAGGATCCTGATACACTGTGAAACCCCATACACACCTGGCAGGACCAAGATTAACTGTGAAAACCCCGTACACACCTGGCAGGATCCTGATACACTTTGAAACCCCATACACACCTGGCAGGATCCTGATACACTGTGAAAACCCCATTCACTCCAGGCAGGATCCTGATCCACTGTGAAACGCCGTACACACCTGGCAGGATCCTGACACACTGTGAAAACCACATGCACACCTGGCAGGATCATGATCCACGGTGGAACCGCATACACACCTGGCAGGACACTGATACACTGCAAAGCCCCAAACACACCTGGCAGGAACCTGATGCACTGTGAAATCCCCATGCACACCTGGCAGGACCCTGATACACTGTGAAAACCGCATAAACACCTGGCAGGATCCTGTTACACTATGAAACCCCCATACACACCTGGAAGGATCCTGATACACTGTGAAAACCACATGCAAACCTGGAAGGATGCAGATGCAATGTGAAATCCCCATACACATCTGGCAGGATCCTGATGCACTGTGAAAACCCCATACACACGTGGCAGGATACTGATACACTTGTGAAAACCCCATACACACCTGGCAGGACCCTGAGACACTGTGAAAACCCCATACACACCTGGCAGGTTCCCGATACACTGTGAAACCCCATACACACCTGGCAGGATCCCGAAATACTGTGAAATCACCATAAACACCTGGCAGGGCACTGATACACTGTGAAAACCCCATACACACCTGGCGGGACCCTGATACACTGTGAAACCCCATACACACCTGGCAGGATCCCGATACACTGTGAAAACACCATAAACACCTGGCAGGGCACTGATACACTGTGGAAACCCCATACACACCTGGCGGGACCCTGATACACTGTGAAAACACCATACACACCTGGCAGGACCCTGATACACTGTGAAAACCCCATACACACCTGGCAGGATCCTGATACACTGTGAAACCCCATACACACCTGGCAGGACCATGATACTCTGTGAAAACCCCTGACACACCTGTCTGTGTCCTGATACACTTTGAAACCCCATACACTCCTGGCAGGATCCTGATACACTGTGAAAACCCCAAACACACCTGGCAGGATCCTGATACACTGTGAAACCCCATACACACCTGGCAGGACCAAGATTAACTGTGAAAACCCCGTACACACCTGGCAGGATCCTGATACACTTTGAAACCCCATACACACCTGGCAGGATCCTGATACACTGTGAAAACCCCATTCACTCCAGGCAGGATCCTGATCCACTGTGAAACGCCGTACACACCTGGCAGGATTCTGACACACTGTGAAAACCACATGCACACCTGGCAGGATCATGATCCACGGTGAAACCCCATACACACCTGGCAGGTCACTGATACACTGCAAAGCCCCAAACACACCTGGCAGGAACCTGATGCACTGTGAAATCCCCATGCACACCTGGAAGGACCCTGATACACTGTGAAAACCGCATAAACACCTGGCAGGATCCTGTTACACTATGAAACCCCCATACACACCTGGAAGGATCCTGATACACTGTGAAAACCACATGCAAACCTGGAAGGATGCAGATGCAATGTGAAATCCCCATACACATCTGGCAGGATCCTGATGCACTGTGAAAACCCCATACACACGTGGCAGGATCCTGATACACTGTGAAACCCCATACACATCTGGCAGGATCCTGATGCTCTGTGAAAACCCCATACGCACGTGGCAGGATCCTGATGAACTGTGAAACCCCCATGCACACCAGGAAGGATCCTGATACACTGTGAAGACCCCACACACACGTGGCAGGATCCTGATCCACTGTGAAACCCCATACAGACCAGGCAGGATCCTGATAAACTGTGAAATCCACGGTTTTCCACTGTGAAATCCACTGTGAAATCCAGTGTATCAGGGCGGCACAGTGGCGCAGTGGTTAGCACCGCAGCCTCACAGCTCCAGGGACCCGGGTTCGATTCTGGGTACTGCCTGTGTGGAGTTTGCAAGTTCTCCCTGTGTCTGCGTGGGTTTTCTCCGGGTGCTCCGGTTTCCTCCCACAAGCCAAAAGACTTGCAGGTTGATAGGTAAATTGGCCATTATAAATTGTCACTAGCATAGGTAGGTGGTAGGGAAATATAGGGACAGGTGGGGATGTTTGGTAGGAATATGGGATTAGTGTAGGATTAGTATAAATGGGTGGTTGATGTTCGGCACAGACTCGGTGGGCCGAAGGGCCTGTTTCAGTGCTGTATTTCTAATCTAATCTAATCTAATCTAATCTACATACCTGGCAGGATCCTGATAGACTGTGAAACCAACATACACACCTGGCAGATTTCTGATACACTGTGAAAACCCCATACACACGTGGCAGGATCCCAATAAACTGTGAAACCCCATACACACGTGACAGCATCCTGATACACTGTGGAAACCCCATACACACCTGGCAGGAACCTGATCCACTGTGAAAACTCCATACACACCTGGCCGGATCCTCATCCACTGTGAAAACCCCATACACACCTGGCAGGATCCTGATCCACTTTGAAAACCGCATACACACCTGGCAGGATGCTGATAAACTGTGAAACCCCCATACACTCCTGGCAGGATGCTGATAAACTGTGAAACCCCCATACACACCTGGCAGGATCCTGATCCACTTTGAAAACCGCATACACACCTGGCAGGATGCTGATAAACTGTGAAACCCCCATACACACCTGGCAGGATCCTGATCCACTTTGAAAACCGCATACACACCTGGCAGCATCCTGATACACTGTGAAACCCCAAACACATCTGACAGGATCCTGATACACTGTGAAAACCCCAGCCACACCTGGCAGGATCCTGAACCACTGTGAAAACTCCTTACACACCTGGCAGGACACTGATAATCTGTGAAAACCCCATACACACCTGGCAGGGCCCTGATGCACTGTGAAAACCCCATACACTCCTGGCACGATCCTGATACACTGTGAAACCCCATACACACCTGGCAGGATCCTGATACACTTTGAAAACCCCATACACACCTGGAAGGATCCTGATCCACTGTGAAAACCCCATAAACACCTGGCAAGACACTGATAAACTGTGAAAACCCCATGCACAGCTCGCAGAATCCTGATCCACTGTGAAAACCCATACACACCTGGCAGGATCCTGATACACTGTGAAAACCAAATACACAACTGTCAGGACCCTGATCCACTGTGAAACTCCCATACACATCTGGCAGTATCCTGACACACTGTGAAATCCCATTCACATCTGGCAGGATCCTGATACACTTTGAAAACCCCATACACCTTTGGCCGGACCCTGATACACTGTCAATCCGCGTACACAATTGGCAGAATCCTGATCCACTGTGAAAACCCATACAAACCTGGCAGGACCCTGATTCACTGTGAAAACACCATACACACCTGGCAGGATCCTGATACTCTTGTGAAAACCCCATACACACCTGGCAGGATACTGATACACTGGGAAAACCCCATACACACCTGGCAGAAACCTGATACACTGTGAAAACCCCATACACACCTGGCAGGTTACTGATACACTTTGAAAACCCCATACACAACTGGCAGGGCACTGATACACTGTGAAAACCCCATACACACCAGGCAGGATCCTGATACTCTGTGAAAACCCCATTCACACATGGCAGGATAATGTTACACTGTGAAAACCCCATGCAAACCTTGCAGGACACTGATACAATTTGAAAACCCAATACTCACCTGGCAGGATCCTGATATGCTGTGAAAACCCGATACACACCTGGCAGGATGCTGATACACTGTGAAACCCCATACACACCTGGCAGGATCCTGATAAACTGTGAAACCCCCATACACACCTGGCAGGATCCTGAACCACTGTGAAAACTCCATACACACCTGGCAGGACACTGATAAACTGTGAAAACCCCATACACACCTGGCAGGACCCTGATACACTGTGAATACCCCTTGCACTCCAGGCAGGATCCTGATACACTGCGAAAACACCACACACACCTGGCAGGACCCTGATACACTGTGAAAACCCTATACACACCTGGCAGGATCCTGATCCACAGTGAAACCCCATACACACCTGGCAGGATCCTGATACACTGTGTAAACCCCATACACACCTGGCAGGATCCTGATATGCTGTGAAAACCCCATACACACCTGGCAGGATCCTGATACACTGTGAAACCCCATACACACCTGGCTGGACCCTGATACATTGTGAAAACCCCATACACACCTGGCTGGGTTCTGATACACTGTGAAAACCCCATACACATCTGGCAGGACCCTGATACACTGTGAAACCCCATAGACACCTGGCAGGATCCTGATCCACTGTGAAACCCCATACACACCTGGCAGGATGCTTATACACTGTGAAACCCCCAAAACACACCTGGCAGGATCCTGATCCACTGTGAAAACCCCATACACACCTGGCAGGATCCTGATACACTGTGAAAACCCCATAAACCACTGGCAGGATCCTGATACACTGTGAAACCCCAATGCACATCTGGCGGTATCCTGACACATTGTGATACTCCATACACACCTGGCAGGATCTAGGTACACTGTGAAACCCCAGACACATCTGGCAGGATCCTGATGCAATGTGAAAACCCCATTCACACCTGGCAGGACCCTGATACACTGTGAAAACCCCAAACACACCTGGCAGGATCCTGATACACTGTGAAAACCCCATACAATTCTGGCAGGATCCTGGGACACTGTGAAATCCCCATACACACCTGGCAGGACCCTGATACACTGTGAAAGCCCATACACACCTGGCAGGATCCCGATACACAGTGAAAACACGATACGCACCTGGCAGCATCCTGATACACTTCTGAAAACCCCATACACACCTGGCAGGACACTGATACACTGTGAAAACCCCATACACACCTGCAGGATCCTGATACACTGGGAAAACACCATACACACCTGGCAGGACCCTGATACACGGTGAAAACACCATACACACCTGGCAGGATCCTGATACACTGTGAAATCCCCATACACACCTGGCAGGACCCTGATACACTGTGAAAACCCAGTACACAGCTGGCAGGATACTGATACACTGTGAAAACCCCATGCACACATGGCAGGAACCTGATAAACTGTGAAACCCACATACACACCTGACAGGCTCCTGATGCACTGTGGAAACCCCAAACACACCCGACAGAATCCTGATAAGCTGTGAAACCCATACACACGTGGCAGTATCCTGATCCACTTTGAAAACCCCATACACACCTGGCAGGATACTGATCCACTGTGTAAACCCCATACACCCTTGGCAGGATCCTGATACACTTTGCATACCCCATACACAACTGGCAGGTTCCTGATACACTGTGAAAACCCCATGCGCACCTGGCAGGATGCTGATAAACTGTGAAACCCCCATACACACCTGGCAGAATCCTGATAATCTCTGAAAACCCCATACACACCTGGCAGGATCGTGATCTACTGTGAAACCCCATTCACATCTGGCAGGATCCTGATGCACAGTGAAAACCCATTCACATCTGGCAGGATCCTGATACTCTGTGAAACCCCATATACACCTGGCAGGATCCCGATACACTGTGAAAACACGATACACACCTGGCAGGACCCTGATACATTGTGAAAACACCATACACACCTGGCAGGACCCTGATACACTGTGAAAACCCCATACACACCTGGCAGGATCCTGATACACTTGTGAAAACCCCATACACACCTGGCAGGACACTGATACACTGTGAAAACCCCATACACACCTGCAGGATCCTGATACACTGAGAAAGCCCCATACACACCTGGCAGGACCCTGATACACGGTGAAAACTCCATACACATCTGGCAGGACCCTGATACACTGTGAAACCTCATAGACACCTGGCAGGATCCTGATCCACTGTGAAACCCCAAACACACCTGGCAGGATACTTATACACTGTGAAACCCCATACACACCTGGCAGGATCCTGATACACTGTGAAAACCCCATACACAACTGGCAAGATCCTGATACACTGTGAAACCCCAATGCACATCTGGCGGAATCCTGACACATTGTGATACTCCATACACACCTGGCAGGATCTAGGTACACTGTGAAATCCCAGACACATCTGGCAGGATCCTGATGCAATGTGAAAACCCCATGCACACCTGGCAGGATCCTGATACACGGTGAAAACCCCATACAATTCTGGCAGGATCCTGGGACACCGTGAAATCCCCTTACACACCTGGCAGGAACCTGATACACTGTGAAAGCCCATACACCTCTGGCAGGATCCCGATACACAGTGAAAACACGATACGCACCTGGCAGGATCCTGATAAACTTGTGAAAACCCCATACACTCCTGGCAGGACATTGATACACTGTGAAAACCCCATACACTCCTGCAGGATCCTGATACACTGGGAAAAGCCCATACACACCTGGCAGGACCCTGATACACGGTGAAAACACCATACACACCTGGCAGGACCCTGATACACTGTAAAAACCCCATACACACCTGGCAGGATACTGATACACTGTGAAAACCCCATACACACATGGCAGGAACCTGATAAACTGTGAAACCCACATACACACCTGACAGGATCCTGATGCACTGTGAAAACCCCATACACACCTGGCAGAATCCTGATAAGCTGTGAAACACCATGCACACGTGGCAGGATCCTGATACACTGTGAAAACCCCTCACACACGTGGCAGGATCCTGATCGACTTTGAAAACCCCATACACACCTGGCAGGATACTGATCCACTGTGTAAACCCCATACACACTTGGCAGGATCCTGATACACTTTGAATACCCCATACACAACTGGCAGGTTCCTGATACACTGTGAAAACCCTATGCACACCTGGCAGGATGCTGATAAACTGTGAAACCCCCATACACACCTGGCAGAATCCTGATAATGTCTGAAAACCCCATACACACCTGGCAGGATCGTGATCTAATGTGAAAAACCCATTCACATCTGGCAGGATCCTGTTGCACAGTGAAAACCCGTTCACATCTGGCAGGATCCTGATACACTGTGAAACCCCCATACACACCTGGCAGGATCCTGATACTTTGTGAAACCCCATATACACCCGGCAGGATCCCGATACACTGTGAAAACCCCATACACACCTGGCAGGACCCTGATACACTGTGAAAACCCCATACACACCTGGCAGGTTCCTGATACACTTGTGAAAACCCCATACACACCTGGCAGGACACTGATACACTGTGAAAACCCCATACACACCGGCAGGATCCTGATACACTGGGAAAGCCCCATACGCACCTGGCAGGACCCTGATACAAGGTGAAAACTCCATACACACCTGGCAGGACCCTTATACACTGTGAAAACCCCATACACACCTGGCAGGACCCTGATACACAGTGAAAACCCCATACACACCTGGCAGGATACTGATAAACTGTGAAAAAACCACACACAACTGGCAGGAACCTGATAAACTGAGAAATCCACATAAACACCTGGCAGGATCCTGATGCACTGTGAAAACCTCTTACACACGTGGCAGGAGCCTGATCCACTGTGAAAACCCCATACACACCTGGCAGGATACTGATCCACTGTGAAAACCCCAAACTCACTTGGCAGGATCCTGATACACTTTGAATACCCCATACACACCTGGCAGAATCCTGATAAACTCTGAAAACCCCATGCACACCTGGCAGGATCGTGATCTACTGTGAAAACCAATACACACCTGGCAGGCTCCTGATACACTGTGAAAACCCCGTACACATGTGGCAGGACCCTTATGCACAGTGAAACCCCATTCACATCTGGCAGGATCCTGATGCACAGTGAAACCCCATTCACATCTTGCATGATCCTGATGCACAGTGAAAACCCATTAACACCTGGCAGGATCCTGATACACTGTGAAACCCCATATACACCTGGCAGGATCCTGATACACTGTGAAACCCCCATACACACCTGGCAGGATCCTGAACCACTGTGAAAACTCCATACACACCTGGCAGGACCCTAATAAACTGTGAAATCCCCATACACACCTGGCAGGACCCTGATACACTGTGAAAACCCCATACACTCCTGGCAGGATCCTGATACACTGTGAAAACATCATGCACACCTGGCAGGACCCTGATACACTGTGAAAACCCTACACACTCCTGGCAGGATCCTGATACATTGTTAAAACTCATACACACCTGGCACTATCCTGATACACTGTGAAAACCCCATACACACCTGCAGGATCCTGATCCACTGTGAAAACCCCACACACATCCGGCAGGACCCTGATATAATGTGAAACCCCATACACACCTGGCCGGACCCTGATACACTGTGAAAACCCCATTCTCACCTGGCAGGATCCTGTTACACTTTGAAAATCCCATACACACCTGGCAGTACACCGATACACTGCGAAACCGACATACACACCTGGCAGGATCCTGATACACTGTGAAAACCCCATGCACTCCTGGCAGGACCCAGATACACTGGGAAAAAACCATACACACCTGGCAGGATCCTGATACACTGTGAAAACCCCATACACACCTGGCAGGACACTGATACACTGTGAAAATCCCATACACACCTGGCAGGACTCTGATGCATTGTAAAAACCCCATACACATCTGGCAGGATCCTGATGCACTGTGAAAACCCCATACACATTAGGCAGGACCCTGATACACTGTGAAAAACCCATACACACCTGGCAGGACACTGATACACTGTGAGAAACCCATACACACCTGGCAGGACCCTGATGCACTGTGAAGCGCCATTCACACCTGGCAGGATCCTGATACACTGTGAAAAGCCCATGCACTTCTGGCAGGATCCTGGTACACTGTGAAACCCATACACACCTGGCAGGACACTGATACACTGTGAAAACCCCATACACACCTGGCAGGATGCTGATCCACTTTGAAAACCGCATACACACCTGGCAGGATGCTGATAAACTGTGAAACCCCCATACACTCCTGGCAGGATGCTGATAAACTGTGAAACCCCCATACACACCTGGCAGGATCCTGATCCACTTTGAAAACCGCATACACACCTGGCAGGATGCTGATAAACTGTGAAACCCCCATACACACCTGGCAGGATCCTGATCCACTTTGAAAACCGCATACACACCTGGCAGCATCCTGATACACTGTGAAACCCCAAACACATCTGACAGGATCCTGATACACTGTGAAAACCCCAGCCACACCTGGCAGGATCCTGAACCACTGTGAAAACTCCTTACACACCTGGCAGGACACTGATAATCTGTGAAAACCCCATACACACCTGGCAGGGCCCTGATGCACTGTGAAAACCCCATACACTAATGGCACGATCCTGATACACTGTGAAAACCCCATTCACTCCTGGCAGGATCCTGAGACACTGTGAAACCCCATACACACCTGGCAGGATCCTGATACACTTTGAAAACCCCATACACACCTGGAAGGATCCTGATCCACTGTGAAAACCCCATAAACACCTGGCAAGACACTGATAAACTGTGAAAACCCCATGCACAGCTCGCAGAAGCCTGATCCACTGTGAAAACCCATACACACCTGGCAGGATCCTGATACACTGTGAAAACCAAATACACAACTGTCAGGACCCTGATCCACTGTGAAACTCCCATACACATCTGGCAGTATCCTGACACACTGTGAAATCCCATTCACACCTGGCAGGATCTTGATGCACTGTGAAACCCCAGACACATCTGGCAGGATCCTGATACACTTTGAAAACCCCATACACCTTTGGCCGGACCCTGATACACTGTCAATCCGCGTACACAATTGGCAGAATCCTGATCCACTGTGAAAACCCATACAAACCTGGCAGGACCCTGATTCACTGTGAAAACACCATACACACCTGGCAGGATCCTGATACTCTTGTGAAAACCCCATACACACCTGGCAGGATACTGATACACTGGGAAAACCCCATACACACCTGGCAGAAACCTGATACACTGTGAAAACCCCATACACACCTGGCAGGTTACTGATACACTTTGAAAACCCCATACACAACTGGCAGGGCACTGATACACTGTGAAAACCCCATACACACCAGGCAGGATCCTGATACTCTGTGAAAACCCCATTCACACATGGCAGGATAATGTTACACTGTGAAAACCCCATGCAAACCTTGCAGGACACTGATACAATTTGAAAACCCAATACTCACCTGGCAGGATCCTGATATGCTGTGAAAACCCGATACACACCTGGCAGGATGCTGATACACTGTGAAACCCCATACACACCTGGCAGGATCCTGATAAACTGTGAAACCCCCATACACACCTGGCAGGATCCTGAACCACTGTGAAAACTCCATACACACCTGGCAGGACACTGATAAACTGTGAAAACCCCATACACACCTGGCAGGACCCTGATACACTGTGAATACCCCTTGCACTCCAGGCAGGATCCTGATACACTGCGAAAACACCACACACACCTGGCAGGACCCTGATACACTGTGAAAAACCTATACACACCTGGCAGGATCCTGATCCACAGTGAAACCCCATACACACCTGGCAGGATCCTGATACACTGTGTAAACCCCATACACACCTGGCAGGATCCTGATATGCTGTGAAAACCCCATACACACCTGGCAGGATCCTGATACACTGTGAAACCCCATACACACCTGGCTGGACCCTGATACATTGTGAAAACCCCATACACACCTGGCTGGGTTCTGATACACTGTGAAAACTCCATACACATCTGGCAGGACCCTGATACACTGTGAAACCCCACAGACACCTGGCAGGATCCTGATCCACTGTGAAACCCCATACACACCTGGCAGGATGCTTATACACTGTGAAACCCCCAAAACACACCTGGCAGGATCCTGATCCACTGTGAAAACCCCATACACACCTGGCAGGATCCTGATACACTGTGAAAACCCCATACACCACTGGCAGGATCCTGATACACTGTGAAACCCCAATGCACATCTGGCGGTATCCTGACACATTGTGATACTCCATACACACCTGGCAGGATCTAGGTACACTGTGAAACCCCAGACACATCTGGCAGGATCCTGATGCAATGTGAAAACCCCATTCACACCTGGCAGGACCCTGATACACTGTGAAAACCCCAAACACACCTGGCAGGATCCTGATACACTGTGAAAACCCCATACAATTCTGGCAGGATCCTGGGACACTGTGAAATCCCCATACACACCTGGCAGGACCCTGATACACTGTGAAAGCCCATACACACCTGGCAGGATCCCGATACACAGTGAAAACACGATACGCACCTGGCAGCATCCTGATACACTTCTGAAAACCCCATACACACCTGGCAGGACACTGATACACTGTGAAAACCCCATACACACCTGCAGGATCCTGATACACTGGGAAAACACCATACACACCTGGCAGGACCCTGATACACGGTGAAAACACCATACACACCTGGCAGGATCCTGATACACTGTGAAATCCCCATACACACCTGGCAGGACCCTGATACACTGTGAAAACCCAGTACACAGCTGGCAGGATACTGATACACTGTGAAAACCCCATGCACACATGGCAGGAACCTGATAAACTGTGAAACCCACATACACACCTGACAGGCTCCTGATGCACTGTGCAAACCCCAAACACACCCGACAGATTCCTGATAAGCTGTGAAACCCATACACACGTGGCAGTATCCTGATCCACTTTGAAAACCCCATACACACCTGGCAGGATACTGATCCACTGTGTAAACCCCATACACCCTTGGCAGGATCCTGATACACTTTGCATACCCCATACACAACTGGCAGGTTCCTGATACACTGTGAAAACCCCATGCGCACCTGGCAGGATGCTGATAAACTGTGAAACCCCCATACACACCTGGCAGAATCCTGATAATCTCTGAAAACCCCATACACACCTGGCAGGATCGTGATCTACTGTGAAACCCCATTCACATCTGGCAGGATCCTGATGCACAGTGAAAACCCATTCACATCTGGCAGGATCCTGATACTCTGTGAAACCCCATATACACCTGGCAGGATCCCGATACACTGTGAAAACACGATACACACCTGGCAGGACCCTGATACATTGTGAAAACACCATACACACCTGGCAGGACCCTGATACACTGTGAAAACCCCATACACACCTGGCAGGATCCTGATACACTTGTGAAAACCCCATACACACCTGGCAGGACACTGATACACTGTGAAAACCCCATACACACCTGCAGGATGCTGATACACTGAGAAAGCCCCATACACACCTGGCAGGACCCTGATACACGGTGAAAACTCCATACACATCTGGCAGGACCCTGATACACTGTGAAACCTCATAGACACCTGGCAGGATCCTGATCCACTGTGAAACCCCAAACACACCTGGCAGGATACTTATACACTGTGAAACCCCATACACACCTGGCAGGATCCTGATACACTGTGAAAACCCCATACACAACTGGCAAGATCCTGATACACTGTGAAACCCCAATGCACATCTGGCGGAATCCTGACACATTGTGATACTCCATACACACCTGGCAGGATCTAGGTACACTGTGAAATCCCAGACACATCTGGCAGGATCCTGATGCAATGTGAAAACCCCATGCACACCTGGCAGGATCCTGATACACGGTGAAAACCCCATACAATTCTGGCAGGATCCTGGGACACCGTGAAATCCCCTTACACACCTGGCAGGAACCTGATACACTGTGAAAGCCCATACACCTCTGGCAGGATCCCGATACACAGTGAAAACCCCATACACTCCTGGCAGGACATTGATACACTGTGAAAACCCCATACACTCCTGCAGGATCCTGATACACTGGGAAAAGCCCATACACACCTGGCAGGACCCTGATACACGGTGAAAACACCATACACACCTGGCAGGACCCTGATACACTGTAAAAACCCCATACACACCTGGCAGGATACTGATACACTGTGAAAACCCCATACACACATGGCAGGAACATGATAAACTGTGAAACCCACATACACACCTGACAGGATCCTGATGCACTGTGAAAACCCCATACACACCTGGCAGAATCCTGATAAGCTGTGAAACACCATGCACACGTGGCAGGATCCTGATACACTGTGAAAACCCCTCACACACGTGGCAGGATCCTGATCGACTTTGAAAACCCCATACACACCTGGCAGGATACTGATCCACTGTGTAAACCCCATACACACTTGGCAGGATCCTGATACACTTTGAATACCCCATACACAACTGGCAGGTTCCTGATACACTGTGAAAACCCCATGCACACCTGGCAGGATGCTGATAAACTGTGAAACCCCCATACACACCTGGCAGAATCCTGATAATGTCTGAAAACCCCATACACACCTGGCAGGATCGTGATCTAATGTGAAAAACCCATTCACATCTGGCAGGATCCTGTTGCACAGTGAAAACCCGTTCACATCTGGCAGGATCCTGATACACTGTGAAACCCCCATACACACCTGGCAGGATCCTGATACTTTGTGAAACCCCATATACACCCGGCAGGATCCCGATACACTGTGAAAACCCCATACACACCTGGCAGGACCCTGATACACTGTGAAAACCCCATACACACCTGGCAGGTTCCTGATACACTTGTGAAAACCCCATACACACCTGGCAGGACACTGATACACTGTGAAAACCCCATACACACCGGCAGGATCCTGATACACTGGGAAAGCCCCATACGCACCTGGCAGGACCCTGATACAAGGTGAAAACTCCATACACACCTGGCAGGACCCTTATACACTGTGAAAACCCCATACACACCTGGCAGGACCCTGATACACAGTGAAAACCCCATACACACCTGGCAGGATACTGATAAACTGTGAAAAAACCACACACAACTGGCAGGAACCTGATAAACTGAGAAATCCACATAAACACCTGGCAGGATCCTGATGCACTGTGAAAACCTCTTACACACGTGGCAGGAGCCTGATCCACTGTGAAAACCCCATACACACCTGGCAGGATACTGATCCACTGTGAAAACCCCAAACTCACTTGGCAGGATCCTGATACACTTTGAATACCCCATACACACCTGGCAGAATCCTGATAAACTCTGAAAACCCCATGCACACCTGGCAGGATCGTGATCTACTGTGAAAACCAATACACACCTGGCAGGCTCCTGATACACTGTGAAAACCCCGTACACATGTGGCAGGACCCTTATGCACAGTGAAACCCCATTCACATCTGGCAGGATCCTGATGCACAGTGAAACCCCATTCACATCTTGCATGATCCTGATGCACAGTGAAAACCCATTAACACCTGGCAGGATCCTGATACACTGTGAAACCCCATATACACCTGGCAGGATCCTGATACACTGTGAAACCCCCATACACACCTGGCAGGATCCTGAACCACTGTGAAAACTCCATACACACCTGGCAGGACCCTAATAAACTGTGAAATCCCCATACACACCTGGCAGGACCCTGATACACTGTGAAAACCCCATACACTCCTGGCAGGATCCTGATACACTGTGAAAACATCATGCACACCTGGCAGGACCCTGATACACTGTGAAAACCCTACACACTCCTGGCAGGATCCTGATACATTGTTAAAACTCATACACACCTGGCACTATCCTGATACACTGTGAAAACCCCATACACACCTGCAGGATCCTGATCCACTGTGAAAACCCCACACACATCCGGCAGGACCCTGATATAATGTGAAAACCCCATACACACCTGGCCGGACCCTGATACACTGTGAAAACCCCATTCACACTTGGCAGGATCCTGTTACACTTTGAAAATCCCATACACACCTGGCAGTACACCGATACACTGCGAAACCAACATACACACCTGGCAGGATCCTGATACACTGTGAAAACCCCATGCACTCCTGGCAGGACCCAGATACACTGGGAAAAAACCATACACACCTGGCAGGATCCTGATACACTGTGAAAACCCCATACACACCTGGCAGGACACTGATACACTGTGAAAATCCCATACACACCTGGCAGGACTCTGATGCATTGTAAAAACCCCATACACATCTGGCAGGATCCTGATGCACTGTGAAAACCCCATACACATTAGGCAGGATCCTGATACACTGTGAAAAACCCATACACACCTGGCAGGACACTGATACACTGGGAAAACCCCATACACACCTGGCAGGATCCTGATACACTGTGAGAAACCCATACACACCTGGCAGGACCCTGATGCACTGTGAAGCGCCATTCACACCTGGCAGGATCCTGATACACTGTGAAAAGCCCATGCACTTCTGGCAGGATCCTGGTACACTGTGAAACCCATACACACCTGGCAGGACACTGATACACTGTGAAAACCCCATACACACCTGGCAGGATGCTGATACAACGTGAAAACCCCATACACACCTGGCAGGACTCTAATGCACTGTGAAATCCCCATACACACCTGGCAGTATCCTGATACAATGTGAAAACACCATGCACACCTGGCAGGATCCTGATACACTGTGAAACCCCCATAAGCACCTGGCAGGATCCTGATCCACTGTGAAACCCCAGACACATGTGGCAGAATCCTGATACACTGTCAAAACCCAGACACACCTGGAAGGACCCTGATACACTGTGAAAACCCCAAAGACACCTGGCAGTATCCTGATACACTGCGAAACCCCATACACACCTGGCCGGATCCTGATGCACTGTGCAACACCCATACACATCTGGAAGGATCCTGATGCAATGTGAAATCCCCATACACATTGGCAGGATCCTGATGCACTGTGAAAACCCCATACACACGTGGCAGGATGCTGATAAACTGTGAAACCCCATACACATCTGGCAGGATCCTGATGCACTGTGAAAACCGCATACACACGTGGCAGGATTTTGATACACTGTGAAATCCCATACACATCCGGCAGGATCCTGATGCACTGTGAAAACCCCAGACAAACGTGGCCGGATCCTGATGAACTGTGAAACCCCCAAACACACCAGGCAGGATCATGATACACTGTGAAAACCCCATGCACACGTGGCAGGGTCCTGATCCACTCTGAAACCCCATACACACCAGGCAGGATCCTGATAAACTGTGAAACCCACATACACACCTGGCAGGATCCTGATACACTGTGAAACCCACATACACGGCTGGCAGGATCCTGATACACTGTGAAAACCCCAAAGACACCTGGCAGGATCCTGATACATTGTGAAAACCACATACACTTCTGGCAGGATCCTGATACACTGTGAAAACACCATACACACCTGGCAGGACCCTGATACACTGTGAAAGCCCATACACACCTGGCAGGATCCCGAGACACTGTGAAAACACGATACACACCTGGCAGGATCCCGATACACTGAGAAAACCCCATACACACCTGGCAGGATCCTGATACACTTGCGAAAACCCCATACACACCTGGTAGGATCCTGATACACTGTGAAAACCCCACACACACGGCAGGATTCTGATACACTGGGAAAGCCCCATACACACCGGGCAGGATACTGATCCACTGTGAAAACCCCATACACACTTGGCAGGATCCTGATACACTGTGAAAACCCCGTACAAACCTGGCAGGATCCGGATCCACTGTGAAAACCCCATACACACCTGGCAGGATGCTGATAAACTGTGAAACCCCCATGCACACCTGGCAGAATCCTGATAACCTCTGAAAACCCCATACACACCTGGCAGGATCGTGATCTACTGTGAAAACCCATACACACCTGGCAGGCACCTGATACACAGTGAAACCCCATATACACCTGGCAGGATCCTGATGCACAGTGAAAACCCATTCACATCTGGCAGGATCCTGATACACTGTGAAACCCGATATACACCTGGCAGGATCCTGATACACTGTGAAACCCCATACACAACTGGCAGGATCCTGATGCACTGTGAAACCACATACACACCTGGCAGGATCCTGAACCACTGTGAAAACTCCATACACACCTGGCAGGACCCTGATACACTGTGAAAACCCTATTCACACCTGGCAGGATCCTGTTACACATTGAACATCCCATACACACCTGGCAGTACACTGATACACTGTGAAAACGCCACACACAACTGGCAGGAACCTGATACACTGTGAAAACCCCATGCACGCCTGGCAGGACTCTGATACACTGGGAAAAGAACATACACACCTGGCAGGATCCTGATACACTGTGAAAACCCCATACACACCTGGCAGGACACTGATACACTGTGAAAACCCCATACAGAACTGGCAGGATCCTGATACACTGTGACAACCCCATTCACACCTGGCAGGATACTGTTACACTTTTAAAAACCCATACACACCTGGCAGTACACTGATACACTGTGAAAACCCCATGCACACCTGGCAGGATCCTGATACACTGTGAAAACCCCATACACACCTGGCAGGATCCTGATGCACTATGAAAACCCCATACACACCCGGCAGGATCCTGATACACTGTGAAAACCCATACACACCTGGCAGGACACTGATACACTGGGAAAACCCCATACACACCTGGCAGGATCCTGATACACTGTGAAGACCCCATACACACCTGGCAGGATGCTGATACACTGTGAAAACCCCATACACACCTGGCAGGACCCTGATACACTGTGAAAACCCCATACACACCTGGCAGTATCCTGATACACTGTGAAACCCCCATACACACCTGGCAGGATCCTGATACACTGTGAAACCCCCATAAGCATCTGGCAGGATCCTGATACACTGTGAGACCCCAAACACACCTGAAAGGATACTGATACACTGTGAAAACTCATACACACCTGGCAGGATCCTGATAGACTGTGAAGACCCCATAAACACCTGGCAGGATGCTGATCCACTGTGAACCCCATACGCATGTGGCAGGATCCTGATACACTGTGAAACCACAGACACACCTGGAAGGACCCTGATACACTGTGAAAACCCCAAACACACCTGGCAGGATCCTGATGCACTGTGCAACACCCATACACATCTGGAAGGATCCTGATGCAATGTGAAATCCCATACACATCTGGCAGGATCCTGATGCACTGTGAAAACCCCATACACACGTGGCAGGATGCTGATACACTGTGAAACCCCATACACATCTGGCAGGATCCTGATGCACTGTGAAAACCCCATACACACGTGGCAGGATCCTGATACACTGCGAAAACCCATACACATCCGGCAGGATCCTGATGCACTGTGAAAATCCCATCCAAACGTGGCAGGATCCTGATAAACTGTGAAACCCCCATGCACACCAGGCAGGATCATGGTACACTGTGAAAACCCCATACACACCTGGAAGGATTCTGATACACTGTGAAAACCCAATGCACACCTGGCAGGATCCTGATACACTGGGAAAAAGCCATACACACCTGGCAGGATTCTGATACACTGTGAAAACCAGATACACACCTGGCAGGACACTGATACACTGTGAAAACCCCATACACACCTGTCAGGACCATGATACACTGTGAAAACCCCATTCACACCTGGCAGGATCCTGTAACACTTTGAAAAACCCACACACACCTGGCAGTACACTGATATACTGTGAAAACCCCAAACACACCTGGCAGTATCCTGATACAATGTGAAAACACCATGCACACCTGGCAGGATCCTGATAGACTGTGCAATCCCCATACACACCTGGTAGGATCCTGATACACTGTGAAAACCCCATACACAACTGGCAGGATCCTGATCCACTGTGAAACCCCCATACACACCTGGCAGGATCCTGATACACTGTGAAAACCAGATACACACCTGGCAGTACACTGATATACTGTGAAAACCCCAAACACACCTGGCAGGATCCTGATCCACTGTGAATACCCCATACATACCTCGCAGGATCCTGATGCACTGTGAAAACCCCATACACACCTGGCAGGATCCTGATGCACTGCGAAAACCCCATACACACCCAGCAGGATCCTGATACACTGTGAAAAACCCATACACACCTGGCAGGACACTGATACACTGGGAAAAACCCATACACACCTGGCAGGATCGTGATCTACTGTGAAAGCCCATACACACCTGGCAGGCTCCTGATACACTGTGAGACCCGCATACACACCTGGCAGGAGCCTGATACACAGTGAAACCCCGTACACATGTGGCAGGATCCTGATGCACAGTGAAACCCCATTCACATCTGGCATGATCCTGATGCACAGTGAAAACCCATTCACATCTGGCAGGAACCTGATACACTGTGAAACCCCATAAACACCTGGCAGGATCCTGATACACTGTGAAACCCCATATACACCTGGAAGGACTCTGATCCACTGTGAAAACCCCAAACACACCTGGCAGGATCCTGATGCACTGTGCAACACCCATACACATCTGGAAGGATCCTGATGCAATGTGAAATCCCGATACACATCTGGCAGGATCCTGATGCACTGTGAAAACCCCATACACACGTGGCAGGATGCTGATACACTGTGAAACCCCATACACATCTGGCAGGATCCTGATGCACTGTGAAAACCCCATACACACGTGGCAGGATCCTGATACACTGTGAAACCCCCATGCACACCAGGTAGGATCATGGTACACTGTGAAAACCCCATACACACCTGGAAGGATCCTGATACACTGTGAAAACCCAATGCACACCTGGCAGGATCCTGATACACTGGGAAAAAGCCATACACACCTGGCAGGATTCTGATACACTGTGAAAACCAGATACACACCTGGCAGGACACTGATACACTGTGAAAACCCCATACACATCTGTCAGGACCATGATACACTGTGAAAACCCCATTCACACCTGGCAGGATCCTGTAACACTTTGAAAAACCCACACACACCTGGCAGTACACTGATATACTGTGAAAACCCCAAACACACCTGGCAGTATCCTGATACAATGTGAAAACACCATGCACACCGGGCAGGATCCTGATAGACTGTGCAATCCCCATACACACCTGGCAGGATCCTGATACACTGTGAAAACCCCATACACAACTGGCAGGATCCTGATCCACTGTGAAACCCCCATACACACCTGGCAGGATCCTGATACACTGTGAAAACCAGATACACACCTGGCAGTACACTGATATACTGTGAAACCCCCAAACACACCTGGAAGGATCCTGATCCACTGTGAATACCCCATACACACCTAGCAGGATCCTGATGCACTGTGAAAACCCCATACACACCTGGCAGGATCCTGATGCACTGCGAAAACCCCATACACACCCAGCAGGATCCTGATACAGTGTGAAAAACCCATACACACCTGGCAGGACACTGATACACTGGGAAAAACCCATACACACCTGGCAGGATCGTGATCTACTGTGAAAGCCCATACACACCTGGCAGGCTCCAGATACACTGTGAGACCCGCATACACACCTGGCAGGAGCCTGATACACAGTGAAACCCCGTACACATGTGGCAGGATCCTGATGCACAGTGAAACCCCATTCACATGTGGCATGATCCTGATGCACAGTGAAAACCCATTCACATCTGGCAGGAACCTGATACACTGTGAAACCCCATAAACACCTGGCAGGATCCTGATACACTGTGAAACGCCATATACACCTGGCAGTATCCTGATACACTGTGAAAAACCCATAAACACCTGGCAGGATCCTGATCCACTGTGAAGCCCCATACACACCTGGCAGGATCCTGATACACTATGAAACCCCCATACACACCTGTCAAGATCATGATACACTGTGAATAACCATTCACACCTGGCAAGATCATGATACACTGTGAAAACCCATACACACATGGCAGGATCCTGATACACTGTGAAAACCCCATAAACACCTGGCAGGATCCTGATCCACTGTGAAACCCGAAACACACCTGGCAGGATCCTGATGCCTTGTGAATCCCCCATACACATCTGGCAAGATCATGATGCACTGTGAAAACCCCAAACATACCTGGCAGGATTCTGATGCACTGTGAAAACCCATACACACGAGGCAGGATCCTGATCCACTGTGAAAACCCCATACACACCTGGCAGGATCCTGATCCAATGTGAAACCCCATACACACCTGGCAAGATCATGATGCACTGTGAAAACCCCATGCAGACCTGGCAGGATCCTGATCCACTTTGAATCCCCCAAACACAACTGGCAGGATCCTGATACATCGTGAAAACCCCATACACACTTGGCAAGATCATGATACACTGTGAAAACCCATTCACACCTGGCAAGATCATGATACACTGTGAAAACCCATACACACATGGCAGGATCCTGATACACTGTGAAAACCCCATAAACACCTGGCAGGATCCTGATCCACTGTGAAACCCCAAACACACCTGGCAGGATCCTGATGCCCTGTGAATCCCCCATACACACCTGGCAAGATCATAATGCACTGTGAAAACCCCAAACATACCTGGCAGGATTCCGATGCACTGTGAAAACCCATACACACGTGGCAGGATCCTGATCCACTGTGAAAACCCCATACACACCTGGCAGGATCCTGATCCAATGTGAAACCCCATACACACCTGGCAAGATCATGATACACTGTGAAAACCCCATACAGACCTGGCAGGATCCTGATCCACTGTGAAACCCCATACACACATGGCAGGATACTGATTCACTGCGAAAATCCCATACACACCTGGCAGGACCCTGATCCACTGTGAAAACCCCATACACACGTGGCAGGATACTGATACACTGTGAAAACCCCATACACACCTGGCAGGATCCTGATACACAGTGAAAACCCATTCACATCT
The DNA here is from genome assembly GCF_036365525.1 of Heterodontus francisci. Taxonomy (NCBI): domain Eukaryota; kingdom Metazoa; phylum Chordata; class Chondrichthyes; order Heterodontiformes; family Heterodontidae; genus Heterodontus; species Heterodontus francisci. The sequence goes on from NW_027140677.1 coordinate 1,223,185, forward strand.
GGCAGGATCCTGATACATTGTGAAACTCCATACACACCTGGCAGGATACAGATCCACTGTGCAACCCCCATACACACCTGGCAGGATGCTGATCCACTGTGAAATCCCCATTCACACCTGGCAGGATCCTGATCCACTGTGAAACCCCATTCACATCTGGCAGGTTCCTGATACACTGTGAAACACCACTCACACCTTGCAGGATCCCGATCCACTGTGAATACCCCATACACACCTGGCAGGATCCTGATGCCCTGAGAAACCCCCATACACACCTGGCAAGATCATGAGACACTGTGAAAACCCCAAACACACCTGAAAGGATCCTGATACACTGTGAAAAACCATACACACGTGGCAGGATCCTGATCCACTGTGAAAACCCCATACACACCTGGCAGGATCCTGATCCAATGTGAAACCCCATCCACACCTGGCAAGATCATGATAGACTGTGAAAACCCCATACACACCTGGCAGGATCCTGATCCACTGTGAAACCCCATACACACCTGGCAGGATCCTGATCCACGGAGAAAATCCCATACACACCTGGCAGGATCCGGATCCACTGTGAAAACACCATACACACATGGCAGTATCCTGATGCACTGTGAAACCCCATACAAACCTGGCAGGATCCTGATACACTGTGAAAACCCCATACACACCTGGCAGGATCCTGATCCACTGTGGAACCCCATACACACCTGGCAGGATCCTGATCCACTGTAAAAATCCCATGCACACCTGGCAGGATCCGGATCCACTGTGAAAACCCCATACACACGTGGCAGGATCCTGATGCACTGTGAAACCCCATACACACCTGGCAGGATCCTGATACACTGTGAAAACCCCATACACACCTGGCAGGATCCTGATACACTGTGCAACCCCCATGCACACCTGGCAGGATCCTGATGCAATGTGAAAACCCCATACACACCTGGCAGGATCCCGATACACTGTGAAACTCCCATACACATCTGGCAGGATCCTGATGCACTCTGAAAACCCCATAAACACCTGGCAGGATCCTGATGCACTGTGAAAACCCCAAACACACCTGAAATGATCCTGATACACTGTGAAAACGCCATAAACACCTGGCAGGATCCTGATCCACTGTGAAGCCCCATACACACCAGGCAGGATCATGATACACTATGAAAACCCATACACACCTGGCAGGATCCTGATGCCCTGTGAATCGCCCAGACACACCTGGCAATATCATGATGCACTGTGAATACTCCAAACACACCTGGCAGGATCCTGATGCACTGTGAAAACCCATACACACGTGGCAGGATCCTGATCCACTGTGAAAACCCCATACACACGTGGCAGGATCCTGATCCAATGTGAAATCCCATACACACCTGGCAAGATCATGATACACTGTGAAAACCCCATACACACCTGGCAGGATCCTGATGCACTGTGAAACCTCATTCACTTCTGGCAGGATCCTGATACACAGTGAAACTCCATACACACCTGGCAGGATCCGGATCCACTGTGCAAACCCCATACACACCTGGCAGGATCCTGATCCACTGTGAAAACCCCATTCACACCTGGCAGGATCCTGATCCACTTTGAAACCCCATTCACATCTGGCAGGTTCCTGATACACTGTGAAACCCCACTCACACCTGGCAGGATCCTGATCCACTGTGAAACCCCATTCACATCTGGCAGGATCCTGATCCACTGTGAAACCGCATTCACATCTGGCAGGATCCTGATACACTGTGAAACCCCACTCACACCTGGCTGGATCCTGATCCACTGTGAAACCCCCAGTCGCACCTGGCAGGATCCTGAAGCACTGTGAAAAGCCCAAACACATCTGGCAGGATCCTGATACACTGTGATAACCACATAAACATCTGGCAGGATCCTGATCCACTGTGAAGCCCCATACACACCTGGCAAGATCATGATACGCTGTGAAAACCCACTCACACCTGGCTGGATCCTGATATTCTGTGAAACCCCACTCACACCTGGCTGGATCATGTTACACTGTGAAAACCCATACACACCTGGCAAGATCATGATACACTGTGAAAGTCCATACACACGTGGCAGGATCCGGATCCACTGTGCAACCCCCATACACACCTGGCAGGATCCTGATCCACTGTGAAAACCCCATTCACACCTGGCAGGATCCTGATCCACTTTGAAACCCCATTCACATCTGGCAGGTTCCTGATACACTGTGAAACCCCACTCACACCTGGCAGGATCCTGATCCACTGTGAAACCCCATTCACATCTGGCAGGATCCTGATCCACTGTGAAGCCCCATACACACCTGGCAAGATCATGATACGCTGTGAAAACCCACTCATACCTGGCAAGATCATGATACACTGTGAAAACCCCATACACACCTGGCAGGATCCTGATCCACTGTGAAACCCCAAACACACCTGGCAGGATCCTGATGCACTGTGAAAACCCCATACACACCTGGCAGGATTCGATGCACTATGAAAACCCATACACACGTGGCAGGATCCTGATTCACTGTGAAAACCCCATACACACCTGGCAGGATCCTGATCCACTGTGAAACCCCATACACGCCTGGCAGGATCCTGATCCACTGCGAAAATCCCATACACACCTGGCAGGATACTGATCCACTGTGAAAACCCCATACACACGTGGCAGGATCCTGATAAACTGTGAAAACCCCATACACACCTGGCAGGATCCTGATACACTGTGAATACCCAATACAAACCTGGCAGGATCCTGATACACTGTGAAAACCCCATACACAACTGGCAGGATCCTGATCCACTGTGAAAACCCCGTACACAGCTGGCAGGATCCTCATCCACTGTGAAACCCCCATGCACACCTGGCAGGATCCTGACACACTGTGAAACACCCATACACACCTGGCGGGATCCTGATACAAAGTGAAACCCCATTCACTTCTGGCAGGATCCTGATACACTGTGAAACTCCATACTCACCTGGCAGGATCCTGATCCACTGTGCAACCCCCATACACACCTGGCAGGATCCTGATCCACTGTGAAACCCAATTCACATCTGGCAGGTTCCTGATACACTGTGAAACCCCACTAACACCTGGCAGGATCCTGATTCACTGTGAAACCCCATTCACATCTGGCAGGATCCTGATACACTGTGAAAACCCACTCACACCTGGCTGGATCCTGATACTCTGTGAAACCCAACTCACACCTGGCTGGATCCTGATGCACTGTGAAAACACCATACACACCTGGCAGGATCCTGATGTACTGTGAAAACCCCAAAGACATCTGGCAGAATCCTGATACACTGTGAAAACCCCATATAAACACCTGGCAGGATCGTGATCCACTGTGAAACCCCATACATACCTGGCAGGATCCTGATACTCTGAGAAAACCCCATACACACCTGGCAGGATCCTGATGCACTGTGAAACCCCCAAACACACCTGGCAGCATCCTGATGCAATGTGAAACCCCATGCACACCTGGCAGGATCCTGATACATCGTGAAAACCCCATACACACCTGGCAAGATCATGATACACTGTGAAAACTCAACCACATCTGGCAAGATCATGATACACTGTGAAAACCCGTACACACGTGGCAGGATCCTGATCCACTTTGAAAACCCCATGCACACCTGGCAGGATCCTGATGCCCTGTGAAACCCCCATACACACCTGCCAAGATCATGATCCACTGTGAAAACCCCAAACACACCTGGCAGGATCCTGATGCACTGTGAAACCCCATACTCACGTGGCAGGATCCTGATCCACTGTGAAAACCCCATACACACCTGGCAGGATCCTGATCGAATGTGAAACCCCATACACAACTGGCAAGATCATGATACACTGTCAAAACCCCATACAGACCTGGCAGGATCCTGATCCACTGTGAAACCCCATACACACCTGGCAGGATCCTGATCCACTGTGAAAATCCCATACACACCTGGCAGGATCCAGATCCATTGTGAAAACCTCATACACACGTGGCAGGATCCTGATGGACTGTGAAGCCCCAGACACAACTGGCAGGATCCTGATACACTGTGAAAATCCCATACACACCTGGCAGGATCCTGATCCACTGTGAAAACTCCATACACAACTGGCAGGATCCTGACCCACTGTGAAAACCCCGTGCACACATGGCAGGATCCTGATTCACTGTGAAACCCCATACACACCTGGCAGTTTCCTCATCCACTGTGAAACCCCCATACACACCTGGCAGAATCCTGATCCACTGTGAAAACCCGTTCACATTTGGCAGGATCCTGATACACTGTGAAACCCCATACACACCTGGCAGGATCCTGATCCACTGTGAAACCCCCATACACACCTGGAAGGATCCTGATACAATGCGATAGCCCATACACACCTGGCAGGATCCTGATCCACTGTGAAAACCCCATACACACCTGGCAGATCCTGATCCTCTGTGAAAACCCCAGACACACCTGGCAGGATCCTGATCCACTGTGAAACCCCCAAACACAGCTGGCAGATCCTGATACACTGTGAAACCCCCATACACACCTGGCAGATCTTGATACTCTGTGAAAACCCCATACACACCTGGCAGGATTCTGATCCACTGTGAAACCCCATACACACCTGGCAGGATCCTGAAGCCCTGTGAAACCCCCATACACACCTGCCAAGATCATGATACACTGTGAAAACCCCAAACACACATGGCAGGATCCTGATGCACTGTGAAACCCCATACTCACGTGGCAGGATCCTGATCCACTGTGAAAACCCCATACACACCTGGCAGGATCCTGATCGAATGTGAAACCCCATACACACCTGGCAAGATCATGATACACTGTCAAAACCCCATACAGACCTGGCAGGATCCTGATCCACTGTGAAACCCCATACACACCTGGCAGGATCCTGATCCACTGTGAAAATCCCATACACACCTGGCAGGATCCGGATCCACTGTGAAAACCTCATACACACGTTGCAGGATGCTGATGGACTGTGAAACCCCATACACAACTGGCAGGATCCTGATGCACTGTGAAATCCCCAAAGACACCTGGCAGAATCCTGATACACTGTGAAAATCCCATATAAACACCTGGCAGGATCGTGATCCACTGTGAAACCCCATACACACCTGGCAGGATCCTGATACTCTGCGAAAACCCCATACACACCTGGCAGGATCCTGATGCACTGTGAAACCCCCAAACACACCTGGCAGCATCCTGATGCAATGTGAAACCCCATGCACACCTGGCAGGATCCTGATACATCGTGAAAACCCCATACACACCTGGCAAGATCATGATACACTGTGAAAGCTCAACCACACCTGGCAAGATCATGGTACACTGTGAAAACCCGTACACACGTGGCAGGATCCTGATCCACTTTGAAAACCCCATGCACACCTGGCAGGATCATGATGCCCTGTGAAACCCCCATACACACCTGCCAAGATCATGATACACTGTGAAAACCCCAAACACACCTGGCAGGATCCTGATGCACTGTGAAACCCCATACTCACGTGGCAGGATCCTGATCCACTGTGAAAACCCCATACACACCTGGCAGGATCCTGATCGAATGTGAAACCCCATACACACCTGGCAAGATCATGATACACTGTCAAAACCCCATACAGACCTGGCAGGATCCTGATCCACTGTGAAACCCCATACACACCTGGCAGGATCCTGATCCACTGTGAAAATCCCATACACACCTGGCAGGATCCGGATCCACTGTGAAAACCTCATACACACGTTGCAGGATGCTGATGGACTGTGAAAACCCCATACACAACTGGCAGGATCCTGATGCACTGTGAAAACCCCAAAGACACCTGGCAGAATCCTGATACACTGTGAAAACCCCATATAAACACCTGGCAGGATCGTGATCCACTGTGAAACCCCATACACACCTGGCAGGATCCTGATACTCTGCGAACACCCCATACACACCTGGCAGTATCCTGATGCACTGTGAAACCCCCAAACACACCTGGCAGCATCCTGATGCAATGTGAAACCCCATGCACACCTGGCAGGATCCTGATACATCGTGAAAACCCCATACACACCTGGCAAGATCATGATACACTGTGAAAACTCAACCACACCTGGCAAGATCATGGTACACTGTGAAAACCCGTACACACGTGGCAGGATCCATATCCACTTTGAAAACCCCATGCACACCTGGCAGGATCCTGATGCCCTGTGAAACCCCCATACACACCTGCCAAGATCATGATACACTGTGAAAACCCCAAACACACATGGCAGGATCCTGATGCACTGTGAAACCCCATACTCACGTGGCAGGATCCTGATCCACTGTGAAAACCCCATACACACCTGGCAGGATCCTGATCGAATGTGAAACCCCATACACACCTGGCAAGATCATGATACACTGTCAAAACCCCATACAGACCTGGCAGGATCCTGATCCACTGTGAAACCCCATACACACCTGGCAGGATCCTGATCCACTTTGAAAATCCCATACACACCTGGCAGGATCCGGATCCATTGTGAAAACCTCATACACACGTGGCAGGATCCTGATGGACTGTGAAACCCCAGACACAACTGGCAGGATCCTGATACACTGTGAAAATCCCATACACACCTGGCAGGATCCTGATCCACTGTGAAAACCCCATACACAACTGGCAGGATCCTAACCCACTGTGAAAACCCCGTACACACATGGCAGGATCCTGATTCACTGTGAAACCCCATACACACCTGGCAGTTTCCTCATCCACTGTGAAACCCCCATACACACCTGGCAGAATCCTGATCCACTGTGAAAACCCGTTCACATTTGGCAGGATCCTGATACACTGTGAAACCCCAAACACACCTGGCAGGATCCTGATCCACTGTGAAACCCCCATACACACCTGGAAGGATCCTGATACACTGCGATAGCCCATACACACCTGGCAGGATCCTGATCCACTGTGAAAACCCCATACACACCTGGCAGATCCTGATACTCTGTGAAAACCCCAGACACACCTGGCAGGATCCTGATCCACTGTGAAACCCCCAAACACAGCTGGCAGATCCTGATACACTGTGAAACCCCCATACACACCTGGCAGATCTTGATACTCTGTGAAAACCCCATACACACATGGCAGGATTCTGATCCACTGTGAGACCCCATACACACCTGGCAGGATCCTGATGCCCTGTGAAACCCCATACACACCTGCCAAGATCATGATACACTGTGAAAACCCCAAACACACATGGCAGGATCCTGATGCACTGTAAAACCCCATACTCACGTGGCAGGATCCTGATCCACTGTGAAAACGCCATACACACCTGGCAGGATCCTGATCGAATGTGAAACCCCATACACACCTCCAAGATCATGATACACTGTCAAAACCCCATACAGACCTGGCAGGATCCTGATCCACTGTGAAACCCCATACACACCTGGCAGGATCCTGATCCACTGTGAAAATCCCATACACACCTGGCAGGATCCGGATCCACTGTGAAAACCTCATACACACGTTGCAGGATGCTGATGGACTGTGAAACCCCATACACAACTGGCAGGATCCTGATACACTGTGAAAAACCCATACACACCTGGCAGGATCCTGATCCACTGTGAAAACCCCATACACAACTGGCAGGATCCTGATCCACTGTGAAAACCCCGTACACACATGGCAGGATCCTGATACACTGTGAAACCCCATACACACCTGGCAGTTTCCTCATCCACTGTGAAACCCCCATACACAACTTGCAGAATCCTGATCCACTGTGAAACCCCGTTCACATTTGGCAGGATCCTGATACAATGTGAAACCCCATACACACCTGGCAGGATCCTGATCCACTGTGAAACCCCCAAACACACCTGGCAGCATCCTGATGCACTGTGAAACCCCATGCACCCCTGGCAGGATCCTGATACATCGTGAAAACCCCAGACATACCTGGCAAGTTCATGATACTCTGTGAAAACTCATACACACCTGGCATGATCATGATACACTGTGAAAACCCATTCACACGTGGCAGGATCCTGATCCACTTTGAAAACCCCATACACACCTGGCAGGGTCCGGATCCACTGTGAAACCCCATACACACCTGGCAGGATCCTGATGCCCTGTGAAACCCCCATGCACACCTGCCAAGATCATGATACACTGTGAAAACCCCAAACACACTGGCAGGATCCTGATGCACTGTGAAACCCCATACTCACGTGGCAGGATCCTGATCCACTGTGAAAACCCCATACACACCTGGCAGGATCCTGATCGAATGTGAAACCCCATACACACCTGGCAAGATCATGATACACTGTCAAAACCCCATACAGACCTGGCAGGATCCTGATCCACTGTGAAACCCCATACACACCTGGCAGGATCCTGATCCACTGTGAAAATCCCATACACACCTGGCAGGATCCGGATCCATTGTGAAAACCTCATACACACGTGGCAGGATCCTGATGGAATGTGAAACCCCAGACACAACTGGCAGGATCCTGATACACTGTGAAAATCCCATACACACCTGGCAGGATCCTGATCCACTGTGAAAACCCCATACACAACTGGCAGGATCCTGACCCACTGTGAAAACCCCGTACACACATGGCAGGATCCTGATTCACTGTGAAACCCCATACACACCTGGCAGTTTCCTCATCCACTGTGAAACCCCCATACACACCTGGCAGAATCCTGATCCACTGTGAAAACCCGTTTACATTTGGCAGGATCCTGATACACTGTGAAACCCCATACACACCTGGCAGGATCCTGATCCACTGTGAAACCCCCATACACACCTGGAAGGATCCTGATACACTGCGATAGCCCATACACACCTGGCAGGATCCTGATCCACTGTGAAAACCCCATACACACCTGGCAGATCCTGATACTCTGTGAAAACCCCAGACACACCTGGCAGGATCCTGATCCACTGTGAAACCCCCAAACACAGCTGGCAGATCCTGATACACTGTGAAACCCCATACTCACGTGGCAGGATCCTGATACTCTGTGAAAACCCCATACACACCTGGCAGGATCCTGATGCCCTGTGAAACCCCCATACACACCTGCCAAGATCATGATACACTGTCAAAACCCCATACAGACCTGGCAGGATCCTGATCCACTGTGAAACCCCATACACACCTGGCAGGATCCTGATCCACTGTGAAAATCCCATACACACCTGGCAGGATCCGGATCCACTGTGAAAACCTCATACACACGTTGCAGGATGCTGATGGACTGTGAAACCCCATACACAACTGGCAGGATCCTGATACACTGTGAAAAACCCATACACACCTGGCAGGATCCTGATCCACTGTGAAAACCCCATACACAACTGGCAGGATCCTGATCCACTGTGAAAACCCCGTACACACATGGCAGGATCCTGATACACTGTGAAACCCCATACACACCTGGCAGTTTCCTCATCCACTGTGAAACCCCCATACACACCTTGCAGAATCCTGATCCACTGTGAAACCCCGTTCACATTTGGCAGGATCCTGATACAATGTGAAACCCCATACACACCTGGCAGGATCCTGATCCACTGTGAAACCCCCAAACACACCTGGCAGCATCCTGATGCACTGTGAAACCCCATGCACACCTGGCAGGATCCTGATACATCGTGAAAACCCCAGACACACCTGGCAAGTTCATGATACACTGTGAAAACTCATACACACCTGGCATGATCATGATACACTGTGAAAACCCATTCACACGTGGCAGGATCCTGATCCACTTTGAAAACCCCATACACACCAGGCAGGATCCGGATCCACTGTGAAACCCCATACACACCTGGCAGGATCCTGATGCCCTGTGAAACCCCCCTGCACACCTGCCAAGATCATGATACACAGTGAAAACCCCAAACACACCTGGCAGGATCCTGATGCACTGTGAAACCCCATACTCACGTGGCAGGATCCTGATCCACTGTGAAAACCCCATACACACCTGGCAGGATCCTGATCGAATGTGAAACCCCATACACACCTGGCAAGATCATGATACACTGTCAAAACCCCATACAGACCTGGCTGGATCCTGATCCACTGTGAAACCCCATACAAACCTGGCAGGATCCTGATCCACTGTGAAAATCCTATACACACCTGGCAGGATCCGGATCCACTGTGAAAACCTCATACACACGTGGCAGGATCCTGATGGACTGTGAAACCCCAGACACAACTGGCAGGATCCTGATACACTGTGAAAATCCCATACACACCTGGCAGGATCCTGACCCACTGTGAAAACCCCGTACACACATGGCAGGATCCTGATTCACTGTGAAACCCCATACACACCTGGCAGTTTCCTCATCCACTGTGAAACCCCCATACACACCTGGCAGAATCCTGATCCACTGTGAAAACCCTTTCACATTTGGCAGGATCCTGATACACTGTGAAACCCCATACACACCTGGCTGGATCCTGATCCACTGTGAAACCCCCATACACACCTGGAAGGATCCTGATACACTGCGATAGCCCATACACACCTGGCAGGATCCTGATCCACTGTGAAAACCCCATACACACCTGGCAGATCCTGATACTCTGTGAAAACCCCAGACACAGCTGGCAGATCCTGATACACTGTGAAACCCCCATACACACCTGGCAGATCTTGATACTCTGTGAAAACCCCATACACACCTGGCAGGATCCTGATCCACTGTGAAACCCCATACACACCTGGCAGGATCCTGATGCCCTGTGAAACCCCCATACACACCTGCCAAGATCATGTAACAATGTGAAAACCCCAAACACACCTGGCAGGATCCTGATGCACTGTGAAACCCCATACTCACGTGGCAGGATCCTGATCCACTGTGAAAACCCCATACACACCTGGCAGAATCCTGATCGAATGTGAAACCCCATACACACCTGGCAAGATCATGATACACTGTCAAAACCCATACAGACCTGGCAGGATCCTGATCCACTGTGAAACCCCATACACACCTGGCAGGATCCTGATCCACTGTGAAAATCCCATGCACACCTGGCAGGATCCGGAACCACTGTGAAAACCTCATGCACACGTGGCAGGATCCTGATGGACTGTGAAACCCCATACACAACTGGCAGGATCCTGATACACTGTGAAAAACCCATACACACCTGGCAGGATCCTGATCCACTGTGAAAACCCCATACACAACTGGCAGGAACCTGATCCACTGTGAAAACCCCGTACACACATGGCAGGATCCTGATACACTGTGAAACCCCATACACACCTGGCAGGATCCTGATCCACTGTGAAAATCCCATACACACCTGGCAGGATCCGGATCCACTGTGAAAACCTCATACACACGTTGCAGGATGCTGATGGACTGTGAAACCCCATACACAACTGGCAGGATCCTGATACACTGTGAAAAACCCATACACACCTGGCAGGATCCTGATCCACTGTGGAAACCCCATACACAACTGGCAGGATACTGATCCACTGTGAAAACCCCGTACACACATGGCAGGATCCTGATACACTGTGAAACCCCATACACACCTGGCAGTTTCCTCATCCACTGTGAAACCCCCATACACACCTTGCAGAATCCTGATCCACTGTGAAACCCCGTTCACATTTGGCAGGATCCTGATACAATGTGAAACCCCCAAACACACCTGGCAGCATCCTGATGCACTGTGAAACCCCATGCACACCTGGCAGGATCCTGATACATCGTGAAAACCCCATACGCACCTGGCAAGTTCATGATACACTGTGAAAACTCATACACACCTGGCATGATCATGATACACTGTGAAAACCCATTCACACGTGGCAGGATCCTGATCCACTGTGAAACCCCATACACACCTGGCAGGATCCTGATGCCCTGTGAAACCCCCATGCACACCTGCCAAGATCATGATACACTGTGAAAACCCCAAACACACCTGGCAGGATCCTGATGCACTGTGAAACCCCATACTCACGTGGCAGGATCCTGATCCACTGTGAAAACTCCATACACACCTGGCAGGATCCTGATCGAATGTGAAACCCCATACACACCTGGCAAGATCATGATACACTGTCAAAACCCCATACAGACCTGGCTGGATCCTGATCCACTGTGTAACCCCATACACACCTGGCAGGATCCTGATCCACTGTGAAAATCCCATACACACCTGGCAGGATCCGGATCCACTGTGAAAACCTCATACACACGTGGCAGGATCCTGATGGACTGTGAAACCCCAGACACAACTGGCAGGATCCTGATACACTGTGAAAATCCCATACACACCTGGCAGGATCCTGATCCACTGTGAAAACCGCATACACAACTGGCAGGATCCTGCCCCACTGTGAAAACCCCGTATACACATGGCAGGATCCTGATTCACTGTGAAACCCCATACACACCTGGCAGTTTCCTCATCCACTGTGAAACCCCCATACACACCTGGCAGAATCCTGATCCACTGTGAAAACCCGTTCACATTTTGCAGGATCCTGATACACTGTGAAACCCCATGCACACCTGGCTGGATCCTGATCCACTGTGAAACCCCCATACAGACCTGGAAGGATCCTGATACACTGCGATAGCCCATACACACCTGGCAGGATCCTGATCCACTGTGAAAACCCCATACACACCTGGCAGATCCTGATACTCTGTGAAAACCCCAGACACACCTGGCAGGATCCTGATCCACTGTGTAACCCCCAAACACAGCTGGCAGATCCTGATACACTGTGAAACCCCCATACACACCTGGCAGATCTTGATACTCTGTGAAAACCCCATACACACCTGGCAGGATCCTGATGCACTGTGAAACCCCATACTCACGTGGCAGGATCCTGATCCACTGTGAAAACTCCATACACACCTGGCAGGATCCTGATCGAATGTGAAACCCCATACACACCTGGCAAGATCATGATACACTGTCAAAACCCCATACAGACCTGGCTGGATCCTGATCCACTGTGAAACCCCATACACACCTGGCAGGATCCTGATCCACTGTAAAAATCCCATACACACCTGGCAGGATCCGGATCCACTGTGAAAACCTCATACACACGTGGCAGGATCCTGATGGACTGTGAAACCCCAGACACAACTGGCAGGATCCTGATACACTGTGAAAATCCCATACACACCTGGCAGGATCCTGATCCACTGTGAAAACCGCATACACAACTGGCAGGTTCCTGCCCCACTGTGAAAACCCCGTATACACATGGCAGGATCCTGATTCACTGTGAAACCCCATACACACCTGGCAGTTTCCTCATCCACTGTGAAACCCCCATACACACCTGGCAGAATCCTGATCCACTGTGAAAACCCGTTCACATTTGGCAGGATCCTGATACACTGTGAAACCCCATACACACCTGGCTGGATCCTGATCCACTGTGAAACCCCCATGCAGACCTGGAAGGATCCTGATACACTGCGATAGCCCATACACACCTGGCAGGATCCTGATCCACTGTGAAAACCCCATACACACCTGGCAGATCCTGATACTCTGTGAAAACCCCAGACACACCTGGCAGGATCCTGATCCACTGTGTAACCCCCAAACACAGCTGGCAGATCCTGATACACTGTGAAACCCCCATACACACCTGGCAGATCTTGATACTCTGTGAAAACCCCATACACACCTGGCAGGATCCTGATCCACTGTGAAACCCCATACACACCTGGCAGGATCCCGATGCCCTGTGAAACCCCCATACACACCTGCCAAGATCATGATACACTTTGAAAACCCTAAACACACCTGGCAGGATCCTGATGCACTGTGAAACCCCATACTCACGTGGCAGGATCCTGATCCACTGTGAAAACCCCATACACACTTAGCAGAATCCTGATCGAATGTGAAACCCCATACACACCTGGCAAGATCATGATACACTGTCAAAACCCCATACAGACCTGGCAGGATCCTGATCCACTGTGAAACCCCATACAGACCTGGCAGGATCCTGATCCACTGTTAAAACCCCACACACAACTGGCAGGACCCTGACCCACTGTGAAAACCCCGCACACACATGGCAGTTTACTCATCCACTGTGAAACCCCCATACACACCTGGCAGAATCCTGATCCACTGTGAAAACCCGATCACATTTGGCAGGATCCTGATACACTGTGAAACCCCAGACACACCTGGCAGGATCCTGATCCACTGTGAAACCCCCATACAAACCTGGAAGGATCCTGATACACTGCGATAGCCCATACACACCTGGCAGGATCCTGATCCACTGTGAAAACCCCATACACACCTGGCAGATCCTGATACTCTGTGTAAACCCCAGACACACCTGGCAGGATCCTGATCCACTGTGAAACCCCCAAACACAGTTGGCAGATCCTGATACAATGTGAAACCCCCATACACGCCTGGCAGATCTTGATACTCTGTGAAAACCCCATGCACACCTGGCAGGATCCTGATCCACTGTGAAACCCCATACACACCTGGCAGGATCCTGATGCCCTGTGAAACCCCCATACACACCTGCCAAGATCATGATACACTGTGAAAACCCCAAACACACCTGGCAGGATCCTGATGCACTGTGAAACCCCATACACACCTGGCAAGATCATGATACACTGTCAAAACCCCATACAGACCTGGCAGGATCCTGATCCACTGTGAAACCCCATACACACCTGGCAGGATTCTGATCCAGTGTGAAAATCCCATACACACCTGGCAGGATCCGGATCCACTGTGAAAACCTCATACACACGTTGCAGGATGCTGATGGACTGTGAAACCCCATACACAACTGGCAGGATCCTGATACACTGTGAAAAACCCATACACACCTGGCAGGATCCTGATCCACTGTGAAAACCCCATACACAACTGGCAGGATCCTGATCCACTGTGAAAACCCCGTACACACATGGCAGGATCCTGATACACTGTGAAACCCCAGACACACCTGGCAGTTTCCTCATCCACTGTGAAACCCCCATACACACCTGGCAGAATCCTGATCCACTGTGAAACCCCGTTCACATTTGGCAGGATCCTGATACACTGTGACACCCCCAAGCACACCTGGCAGCATCCTGATGCACTGTGAAACCCCATGCACACCTGGCAGGATCCTGATACATCGTGAAAACCCCATACACACCTGGCAAATTCATGATACTCTTTGAAAACTCATACACACCTGGCATGATCATGATACACTGTGAAAACCCATGCACACGTGGCAGGATCCTGATCCACTTTGAAAACCCCGTACACACCTGGCAGGATCCTGATCCACTGTGAAACCCCATACACACCTGGCAGGATCCTGATGCCCTGTGAAACCCCCATGCACACCTGCCAAGATCATGATAGACTGTGAAAACCCCAAACACACCTGGCAGGATCCTGATGCACTGTGAAACCCCATACTCACGTGGCAGGATCCTGATCCACTGTGAAAACCCCATACACACCTGGCAGGATCCTGATCGAATGTGAAACCCCATACACACCTGGCAAGATCCTGATCCACTGTGAAAATCCCATACACACCTGGCAGGATCCGGATCCACTGTGAAAACCTCATACACGCGTGGCAGGATCCTGATGGACTGTGAAACCCCAGAAACAACTGGCAGGATCCTGATACACTGTGAAAATCCCATACACACCTGGCAGGATCCTGATCCACTGTGAAAACCCCACACACAACTGGCAGGATCCTGACCCACTGTGAAAACCCCGTACACACATGGCAGGATCCTGATTCACTGTGAAACCCCATACACACCTGGCAGTTTCCTCATCCACTGTGAAACCCCCATACACACCTGGCAGAATCCTGATCCACTGTGAAAACCCGCTCACATTTGGCAGGATCCTGATACACTGTGAAACCCCATACACACCTGGCTGGATCCTGATCCACTGTGAAACCCCCATACACACCTGGAAGGATCCTGATACACTGCGATAGCCCACACACACGTGGCAGGATCCTGATCCTCTGTGAAAACCCCATACACACCTGGCAGATCCTGATACTGTGTGAAAACCCCAGACACACCTGGCAGGATCCTGATCCACTGTGAAACCCCCAAACACAGTTGGCAGATCCTGATACACTGTGAAACCCCCATACACACCTGGCAGATCTTGATACTCTGTGAAAACCCCATACACACCTGGCAGGATCCTGATCCACTGTGAAACCCCATACACACCTGGCAGGATCCTGATGCGCTGTGAAACCCCCATACACACCTGCCAAGATCATGATACACTGTGAAAACCCCAAACACACCTGGCAGGATCCTGGTGCACTGTGAAATCCCATACTCACGTGACAGGATCCTGATCCACTGTGAAAACCCCATACACACCTGGCAGGATCCTGATCGAATGTGAAACCCCATACACACCTGGCAAGATCATGATACACTGTCAAAACCCCATACAGACCTGGCAGGATCCTGATCCACTGTGAAACCCCATACACACCTGGCAGGATCCTGATCCACTGTGAAAATCCCATACACACCTGGCAGGATCCGGATCCACTGTGAAAACCTCATACACACGTGGCAGGATCCTGATGGACTGTGAAACCCCATACACAACTGGCAGGATCCTGATACACTGTGAAAAACCCATACACACCTGGCAGGATCCTGATCCACTGTGAAAACCCCATACACAACTGGCAGAATCCTGATCCACTGTGAAAACCCCGTACACACATGGCAGGATCCTGATACACCGTGAAACCCCATACACACCTTGCAGTTTCCTCATCCACTGTGAAACCCCCATACACACCTGGCAGAATCCTGATCCACTGTGAAATCCCGTTCACATTTGGCAGGATCCTGATACACTGTGAAACCCCATACACACCTGGCAGGATCCTGATCCACTGTGAAACCCCCATACACACCTGGCAGCATCCTGATGCACTGTGAAACCCCATGCACACCTGGCAGGATCCTGATACATCGTGAAAACCCCATACACACCTGGCAAGTTCATGATACACTGTGAAAACTCATACACACCTGGCATGATCATGATACACTGTGAAAACCCATGCACACGTGGCAGGATCCTGATCCACTGTGAAAACCCCATACACACCTGGCAGGATCCTGATCGAATGTGAAACCCCATACACACCTGGCAAGATCATGATACACTGCCAAAACCCCATACAGACCTGGCAGGATCCTGATCCACTGTGAAACCCCATACACACCTGGCAGGATCCTGATCCACTGTGAAAATCCCATACACACCTGGCAGGATCCGGATCCACTGTGAAAACCTCATACACACGTGGCAGGATCCTGATGGACTGTGAAACCCCAGACACAACTGGCAGGATCCTGATACACTGTGAAAATCCCATACACACCTGGCAGGATCCTGATCCACTGTGAATATCCCATACACAACTGGCAGGATCCTGACCCACTGTGAAAACCCCGTACACACATGGCAGGATCCTGATTCACTGTGAAACCCCATACACACCTGGCAGTTTCCTCATCCACTGTGAAACCCCCATACACACCTGGCAGAATCCTGATCCACTGTGAAAACCCGTTCACATTTGGCTGGATCCTGATACACTGTGAAACCCCATACACACCTGGCTGGATCCAGATCCACTCTGAAACCCCCATGCACACCTGGAAGGATCCTGATACACTGCGATAGCCCATACACACCTGGCAGGACCCTGATCCTCTGTGAAAACCCCATACACACCTGGCAGATCCTGATACTGTGTGAAAACCCCAGACACACCTGGCAGGATCCTGATCCACTGTGAAACCCCCAAACACAGCTGGCAGATCCTGATACACTGTGAAACCCCCATACACACCTGGCAGATCTTGATACTCTGTGAAAACCCCATACACACCTGGCAGGATCCTGATCCACTGTGAAACCCCATACACACCTGGCAGGATCCTGATGCGCTGTGAAACCCCCATACACTCCTGCCAAGATCATGATACACTGTGAAAACCCCAAACACACCTGGCAGGATCCTGATGCACTGTGAAACCCCATACTCACGTGACAGGATCCTGATCCACTGTGAAAACCCCATACACACCTGGCAGGATCCTGATCGAATGTGAAACCCCATACACACCTGGCAAGATCATGATACACTGTCAAAACCCCATACAGACCTGGCAGGATCCTGATCCACTGTGAAACCCCATACACACCTGGCAGGATCCTGATCCACTGTGAAAATCCCATACACACCTGGCAGGATCCGGATCCACTGTGAAAACCTCATACACACGTGGCAGGATCCTGATGGACTGTGAAACCCCATACACAACTGGCAGGATCCTGATACACTGTGAAAAACGCATACACACCTGGCAGGATCCTGATCCACTGTGAAAACCCCATACACAACTGGCAGGATCCTGATCCACTGTGAAAACCCCGTACACACATGGCAGGATCCTGATACACTGTGAAACCCCATACACACCTGGCAGTTACCTCATCCACTGTGAAACCCCCATGCACACCTGGCAGAATCCTGATCCACTTTGAAACCCCGTTCACATTTGGCAGGATCCTGATACACTGTGAAACCCCATACACAGCTGGCTGGATCCTGATCCACTGTGAAACCCCCATACACACCTGGAAGGATCCTGATACACTGCGATAGCCCATACACACCTGGCAGGATCCTGATCCACTGTGAAAACCCCATACACACCTGGCAGATCCTGATACTCTGTGAAAACCCCAGCCACACCTGGCAGGATCCTGATCCACTGTGAAACCCCCAAACACAGCTGGCAGATCCTAATACACTGTGAAACCCCCATACACACCTGGCAGGATCCTGATACACTGTGAAACTCCCATACACACCTGGCAGGATCCTGATCCACTGTGAAGACCCATACACACATGGCAGGATCCTGATACACTGTGAAAACCCCATTCACACCTGGCAGGATCCTAATACACTGTGAAAACCCCATACACACCTGGCAGGATCCTGATCCACTGTGAAACCCCCATACACACCTGGCAGATCCTTTTACACTGTGAAACCCCCATACACACCTTGCAGGATCCTGTTACACAGTGAAACCCCCATACACACCTGGCAGGATCCTGATACTCTGTGAAAACTCGTACACATCTGGCAGGATCCTGATACACTGTGAAAACCCCATAAACAACTGGCAGGATCCTGATCCACTGTGAAACACCATACACACCTGGCAGGATCCTGATACACTGTGAAAACCCCAGACAGACCTGGCAGGAACCTGATGCACTGTGAAACACCCATGCACACCTTGCAGGATCCTGATACATCGTGAAAACCCCATACACACCTGGTAAGATCATGATACACTGTGAGAACCCATACACACCTGGCAGAATCCTGATCCACTGTGAAACCCCGTTCTCATTTGGCAGGATCCAGATACACTGTGAAACCCCATACACACCTTGCAGGATCCTGTTACACTGTGAAACCCCCATACACACCTGGTAGGATCCTGATACTCTGTGAAAACCCGTACACACCTGGCAGGATCCTGATACACTGTGAAAACCCCATAAACAACTGGCAGGATCCTGATCCACTGTGAAACACCATACACACTTGGCAGGATCCTGATACACTGTGAAAACCCCATACACACCTGGCAGGATCCTGATGCACTGTAAAAACCCCAAACAGACCTGGCAGGATCCTGAAGCACTGTGAAACACCCATGCACACCTGGCAGGATCCTGATACATCGTGAAAACCCCATGCACACCTGGTAAGATCATGATACACTGTGAAAACCGATACACACCTGGCAAGATCATGATGCACTGTGAAAACCCATACACACGTGGCAGGATACTGATCCACTGTGAAAAACCCATACACACCTGGCAGGATCCTGATCCACTGTGAAAACCCCATACACAACTGGCATGATCCCGATCCACTGTTAAAACCCCGTACACACCTGGCAGGATCCTGATGCACTGTGAAACCCCATACACACCTGGCAGGTTCCTGATCCACTGTGAAACTCCCACACACACCTGGCAGAATCCTGATCCACTGTGAAACCCCGTTCACATTTGGCAGAATCCAGATACACTGTGAACCCTCATACACACCTGGCAGGATCCTGATCCACTGTGAAACCCCCATACACACCTGGAAGTCTCCTGATACACTGTGAAAACCCCAAACACACCTGGCAGCATCCTGATCCTCTGTGAAAACCCCATGAACACCTGGCAGATCCTGATACACTGTGAAAACCCCATACTCACCTGGCAGGATCCTGATCCACTGAGAAACCCCCTACACACCTGGCAGATCCTGTTGCACTGTGAAACCCCCATACAGGCCTGGCTGGATCCTGATACACCGTGGAAACCCCATACACATGTGGCAGGATCCTGATACACTGTGAAACCCCATACACACCTGGCAGGATTCAGATTTTTGGGACATTGGGACCGGTTCTGGGGGAGGTGGGACTATTACAAATTGGACTGTCTACACCTGGGCCGGACTGGAACCAATGTCCTTGGAGGTGCTTTTGCTAACGCTGTTGGGGAGGGTTTAAACTAATGTGGCAGGGGGATGGGAACCAATTGAGGTCAGTTGACAGTGAGGAGTTAGTAACAAAAGCCTGTCAGAAACTAGATAATGAAGTCAGTGTGACTAAGGGGAAGAGCAGGCAGGGAGCAGATGAATATAAAGGGACTGGTGGTCTGAGGTGCATTTGCTTTAATGCAAGAAGTGTAGTTGGTAAGGCAGATGAACTTAGGGCTTGGATTAGTACCTGGGAGTATGATGTTATTGCTATTACTGAGACTTGGTTGAGGGAAGGGCATGATTGACAACTAAATATCCCAGGATATCGATGCTTCAGGCGGGATAGAGAGGGAGGTAAAAGGGGTGGAGGAGTTGCATTACTGGTCAAAGAGGATATCACAGCTGTGCTGAAGGAGGGCACTATGGAGGACTCGAGCAGTGAGGCAATATGGACAGAACTCAGAAATAGGAAGGGTGCGGTAACAATGTTGGGGCTGTACTACAGGCCTCCCAACAGCGAGCGTGAGATAGAGGTACAAATATGTAAACAGATTATGGAAAGATGTAGGAGCAACAGGGTGGTGGTGATAGGAGATTTTAATTTTCCCAACATTGACTGGGATTCGCTTAGTGTTAGAGGTCCAGATGGAGCAGAATTTGTAAGGAGCATCCAGGAGGGTTTTCTAGAGCAGTATGTAAATAGTCCAACTCGGGAAGGGGCCATACTGGACCTGGTGTTGGGGAATGAGCCCGGCCAGGTTGTTGACGTTTCAGTAGGGGACTACTTTGGGAATAGTGATCACAATTCCGTAAGCTTTAAAATACTCATGGACAAAGACGAGAGTGGTCCTAAAGGAAGAGTGCTAAATTGGGGGAAGGCCAACTATACCAAAATTCGGCAGGAGCTGGGAAATGTAGATTGGGAGCAGCTGTTTGAAGGTAAATCCACATGTGATATGTGGGAGGCTTTGAAAGAGAGGTTGATTAGCGTGCAGGAGAGACATGTTCCTGTGAAAATGAGGGATAGAAATGGCAAGATTAGGGAACCATGGATGACAGGTGAAATTGTGAGACTAGCTAAGAGGAAAAAGGAAGCATACATAAGGTCTAGGCGGCTGATGAAAGACGAAGCTTTGAAAGAATATCGGGAATGTAGGACCAATCTGAAACGAGGAATTAAGAGGGCTAAAAGGGGTCATGAAATATCTTTAGCAAACAGGGTTAAGGAAAATCCCAAAGCCTTTTATTCATATATAAGGAGAAAGAGGGTAACTAGAGAAAGGATTGGCCCACTAAAGGACAAAGGAGGAATGTTATGCTTGGACTCAGAGAAAATGGGTGAGATTCTAAACGAGTACTTTGCATCGGTATTCACCGAGGAGAGGGACATGACGGATGTTGAGGTTAGGAACAGATGTTTGATTACTCTAGGTCAAGTCGGCATAAGGAGGGAGGAAGTGTTGGGTATTCTAAAGGGCATTAAGGTGGACAAGTCCCCAGGTCCGGATGGGATCTATCCCAGGTTACCGAGGGAAGCGAGAGAGGAAATAGCTGGGGCCTTAACAGATATCTTTGCAGCATCCTTAAACACGGGTGACGTCCCGGAGGACTGGAGAATTGCTAATGTTGTCCCCTTGTTTAAGAAGGGTAGCAGGGATAATCCAGGTAATTATAGACCGGTGAGCCTGACGTCAGTGGTAGGGAAGCTGCTGGAGAAGATACTGAGGGATAGGATCTATTCCCATTTGGAAGAAAATGGGCTCATCAGTGATAGGCAACATGGTTTTGTGCAGGGAAGGTCATGTCTAACCAACTTAATAGAATTCTTTGAGGAAATGACAAAGTTGATTGATGAGGGAAGGGCTGTAGATGTCATATACATGGACTTCAGTAAGGCGTTTGATAAGGTTCCCCAAGGTAGGCTGATGGAGAAAGCGAAGGCCCATGGGGTCCAGGGTGTACTAGCTAGATGGATAAAGAACTGGCTGGGCAACAGGAGACAGAGAGTAGCAGTAGAAGGGAGTTTCTCAAAATAGAGACGTGTGACCAGTGGTGTTCCACAGGGATCCGTGCTGGGACCACTGTTGTTCGTGATATACATTAATGATTTGGAGGAAAGTATAGGTGGACTGATTAGCAAATTTGCAGACGACACTAAGATTGGTGGAGTAGCAGATAGTGAAGGGGACTGTCAGAGAATACAGCAGAATATAGATAGATTGGAGAGTTGGGCAGAGAAATCTCAGATGGAGTTCAATCAGGGCAAATGCGAGGTGATGCATTTTGGAAGATCCAATTCAAGAGTGAACTATACAGTAAATGGAAAAGTCCTGGGGAAAATTGATGTCCAGAGAGATTTGGGTGTTCAGGTCCACTGTTCCCTGAAGGTGGCAACGCAGGTAAATAGAGTGGTCAAGAAGGCATACGGCATGCTTTCCTTCATCGGACGGGGCATTGAGTACAAGAGTTGGCAGGTCATGTTACAGTTGTATAGGACTTTGGTTCGGCCACATTTGGAATACTGCGTACAGTTCTGGTCGCCACATTATCAAAAGGATGTGGATGCTTTGGAAAGGGTGCAGAGGAGGTTCACCAGGATGTTGCCTGGTATGGAGGGCGCTAGCTATGAAGAGAGGTTGAGCAGATTAGGATTATTTTCATTAGAAAGACGGAGGTTGAGGGGGGACCTGATTGAGGTGTACAAAATCATGAGAGGTATAGACAGGGTGGATAGCAAGAGGCTTTTTCCCTGAGTGGGGGTTTCAATTACTAGAGGACACGAGTTCAAAGTGAAAGGGGAAAAGTTTAGGGGGGATATGCGTGGAAAGTTCTTTACGCAGAGGGTGGTGGGCACCTGGAACGCATTGCCAGCGGAGGTGGTAGATGCGGGCACGATGGCGTCTTTTAAGATGTATCTAGACAGATACATGAATGGGCAGGAAGAAAATAGATACAGAAGCTTAGAAAATAGGCGACATGTTTAGAGAGAGGATCTGGATCGGCGCAGGCTTGGAGGGCCGAAGGGCCTGTTCCTGTGCTGTAATTATCTTTGTTCTTTGTTCTTTGTTCTTTGTTGATCCACTGGGAAACCCCCATACATACCTGGAAGGATCCTGACACACTGTGAATACCCCAT
Organism: Heterodontus francisci; assembly: GCF_036365525.1. NCBI lineage: Eukaryota > Metazoa > Chordata > Chondrichthyes > Heterodontiformes > Heterodontidae > Heterodontus > Heterodontus francisci. The sequence continues at coordinate 1,247,074 of NW_027140677.1, forward strand.
TCACACCTGGCAGGATCCTGATGCACTGTGAAAACCCGTTCACATTTGGCAGGATCCTGATACACTGTGAAACCCCATATACACCTGTCAGATCCTGATGCACTGTGAAACCCCCATACACACCTGGCAGATCCTGATACTCTGTGAAAACCCCATACACAACTGGCAGGATCCTGATCCAATGTGAAAACCCCATACACACCTGGCAGGATCCTGATACACTGAGAAACCGCCACACACACCTGGCAGTATCCTGATCCACTGTGAAGACCATACACACCTGGCAGGTTCCTGATACACTGTGAAAGCCCCATTCACACCTGGCAGGATCCTGATACACTGTGAAAACCCCATACACACCTGGCAGGATCCTGATCCACTGTGAAACCCTCATACACACCTGGCAGATCCTGTTACACTGTGAAACCTTCATACACACCTTGCTGGATCGTGTTACACTGTGAAACCCCCATACACACCTGGCAGGATCCTGATACTCTGTGAGAACCCGTACACACCTGGCAGGATCATGATACACTGTGAAAACCCCATAAACACCTGGCAGGATCCTGATCCACTGTGAAACCCCATACACACCTGGCAGGATCCTGATACACTGTGAAAACCCCAAACAGACCTGGCAGGATCCTGATGCAATGTGAAACACCCATGCGCACCTGGCAGGATCCTGATACATCGTGAAAACCCCAAACACACCTGGCAAGATCATGATACACTGTGAAAACCCATACACACCTGGCAAGATCATGATACACTGTGAAAACCCATACACACGTGGCAGGATCCTGATCCGCTGTGAAAACCCCATACACACCTGGCAGGATCCTGATCAACTGTGAAAACCCCAAACACAACTGTCAGGATCCTGATGCACTGTGAAAACCCCGTACACACCTGGCAGGATCCTGATACACTGTGAAACCCCATACACACCTGGCAGGTTGCTGATCCACTGTGAAACTCCCATACACACCTGGCAGGTTCCTGATCCACTGTGAAACAACGTTCACATTTGGCAGGATCCTGATACACTGTGAATCCCCATACACACCTGGCAGGATCCTGATCCACTGTGAACCCCCATACACACCTGGAAGGATCCTGATACATTGTGAAAACGCCATACAAACCTGGCAGGACACTGATGCACTGTGAAAACCCCAAACACACCTGGCCGGATCCTGATCCACTGTGAAATCCCCATAAACACCTGGCAGATCCTGATACACTGCGAAAACCCGATCCAGACCTGGCAGGATCCTGATCCACTGTGAAACCCCCTCCACACCTGGCAGATCCTGATACACTGTGGAAACGCCATTAACACCTGGCAGTATCCTGATCCACTGGGAAACACCCATACACACCTGGAAGGATCCTGATACACTGTGAAAACCCCATTCACACCTGGCAGGATCCTGATGCACTGTGAAATCCCATACTCACCTGGCAGGATCCTGTTACACTGTGTGAACCTGATAGACATCTGGCAGGATCCCGATACACTGTGAAAACTGCAAACACACCTGGCAGGATCCTGATGCACTGTGAAAACCTATACACACGTGGCAGGATCCTGATCCACTGTGAAAACCCCATACGCACCTGGCAGGATACTGATCCACTGTGAAAACCCCATACACAACTGGCAGGATCCTGATCCACTGTGAAAACCCCGTACACACCTGGCAGGATCCTGATACACTGTGAAACCCCATACTCACCTGGCAGGTTCCTCATCCACTGTGAAACCCCCAGACACACCTGGCAGGATCTTGATCCACTGTGAAACCCCATACACACCTGGCAGGATCCTGATCCACTGTGAAACCTCCATACACACCTGGAAGTATCCTGATACACTGTGATAGCCCATACACACCTGGCAGGATCCTGATCCACTGTGAAAGCCCCATACACACCTGGCAGATCCTGATACTCTGTGAAAACCCCAGACACACCAGGCAGGATCCAGATCCACTGTGAAACCCCCATACACACCTGGCAGATCCTGATACACTGTGAAACCCCCAAACACACCTGGCAGAGCCTGATACTCTGTGAAAACCCCAGACACACCTGGCAGGATCCTGATCCACTGTGAAAACCCCATCCACACCTGGCAGGATCCCGATACACTGTGAAACCCCCAAACACACCTGGCAGGATCCTGATCCACTGTGAAAACACCATTCACACCTGGCAGGACCCTGATCCACTGTGAAACCCCCATACACACCTGGCAGATCCTGTTACACTGTGAAACCCCCAAACAAACCTTGCAATTTCCTGTTACACTGCGAAACCCCCATACACACCTGGCAGGATCCTGATACTCTGTGAAAACCCCATAAACACCTGGCAGGATCCTGATCCACTGTGAAACCCCATACACACCTGACAGGATCCTGATACAATGTGAAAACCCCATACACACCTGGCAGGATCCTGATGCACTGTGAAAATCCCAAACAGACCTGACAGGATCCTGATGCATCGTGAAAACACCATACACAACTGGCAAGATCATGATACACTGTGAAAACCCATACACACCTGGCAAGATCATGATTCACTGTGAAAACCCATACACACGTGGCAGGATCCTGATCCACTGTGTAAACCCCATACACACCTGGCAGGATCCTGATCCACTGTGAAAACCCCATACACAACCGGCATGATCCTGATCCACTGTGAAAACCACGTACACACCTGGCAGGATCCTGATACACTGTGAAACCCCGTACACACCTGGCAGGTTCCTGATCAACTGTGAAACCGCCATACACACCTGGCAGGATCCTGATCCACTGTGAAACCCCATTCACATTTGGCAGGATCCTGATACACTGTGAAACCCCATACACACGTGGAAGGATCCTGATCCACTGTGAAAGCCCCATACACACCTGGTAGGATCCTGATAGTCTGTGAAAACCCGTTCTCATTTGGCAGGATCCAGATACACTGTGAAACCCCATACACACCTTGCAGGATCCTGTTACACTGTGAAACCCCCATACACACCTGGTCGGATCCTGATACTCTGTGAAAACCCGTACACACCTGGCAGGATCCTGATCCACTGTGAAAACCCCATAAACAACTGGCAGGATCCTGATCCACTGTGAAACACCATACACACCTGGCAGGAACCTGATACACTGAGAATACCCTGTACACACCTGGCAGGATCCTGATGCACTGTGAAAACCCCAAACAGACCTGGCAGGATCCTGATGCACTGTGAAACACCCATGCACACCTGGCAGGATCCTGATACATCGTGAAAACCCCATACACACCTGGCAAGATCATGATACACTGTGGAAACCCATACACACCTGGCAAGATCGTGATGCACTGTGAAAACCCATACACACGTGGCAGGATACTGATCCACTGTGAAAAACCCATACACACCTGGCAGGATCCTGATCCACTGTGAAAACCCCATACACAACTGGCATGATCCCGATCCACTGTTAAAACCCCGTACACACCTGGCAGGATCCTGATGCACTGTAAAACCCCATACACACCTGGCAGGTTCCTGATCCACTGTGAAACCCCCACACACACCTGGCAGAATCCTGATCCACTGTGAAACCCCGTTCACATTTGGCAGAATCCAGATACTCTGTGAAACCTCATACACACCTGGCAGGATCCTGATACACTGTGAAACCCCATACACACCTGGCAGGTTCCTCATCCACTGTGAAACCCCCAGACACACCTGGCAGGATCCTGATCCACTGTGAAACCCCATACACACCTGGCAGGATCCTGATCCACTGTGAAACCCCCATACACACCTGGAAGTATCCTGATACACTGTGATAGCCCATACACACCTGGCAGGATCCTGATCCACTGTGAAAACCCCATACACACCTGGCAGATCCTGATACTCTGTGAAAACCCCAGACACACCAGGCAGGATCCAGATCCACTGTGAAACCCCCATACACACCTGGCAGATCCTGATACACTGTGAAACCCCCAAACACACCTGGCAGTGCCTGATACTCTGTGAAAACCCCAGACACACCTGGCAGGATCCTGATCCACTGTGAAAACCCCATACACACCTGGCAGGATCCCGATACACTGTGAAACCCCCAAACACACCTGGCAGGATCCTGATCCACTGTGAAAACACCATTCACACCTGGCAGGACCCTGATCCACTGTGAAACCCCCATACACACCTGGCAGATCCTGTTACACTGTGAAACCCCCAAACAAACCTTGCAATTTCCTGTTACACTGCGAAACCCCCATACACACCTGGCAGGATCCTGATACTCTGTGAAAACCCCATAAACACCTGGCAGGATCCTGATCCACTGTGAAACCCCATACACACCTGACAGGATCCTGATACAATGTGAAAACCCCATACACACCTGGCAGGATCCTGATGCACTGTGAAAATCCCAAACAGACCTGACAATATCCTGATGCATCGTGAAAACCCCATACACAACTGGCAAGATCATGATACACTGTGAAAACCCATACACACCTGGCAAGATCATGATTCACTGTGAAAACCCATACACACGTGGCAGGATCCTGATCCACTGTGTAAACCCCATACACACCTGGCAGGATCCTGATCCACTGTGAAAACCCCATACACAACCGGCATGATCCTGATCCACTGTGAAAACCACGTACACACCTGGCAGGATCCTGATACACTGTGAAACCCCGTACACACCTGGCAGGTTCCTGATCAACTGTGAAACCGCCATACACACCTGGCAGGATCCTGATCCACTGTGAAACCCCGTTCACATTTGGCAGGATCCTGATACACTGTGAAACCCCATACACACGTGGAAGGATCCTGATCCACTGTGAAAGCCCCATACACACCTGGTAGGATCCTGATAGTCTGTGAAAACCCGTTCTCATTTGGCAGGATCCAGATACACTGTGAAACCCCATGCACACCTTGCAGGATGCTGTTACACTGTGAAACCCCCATACACACCTGGTCGGATCCTGATACTCTGTGAAAACCCGTACACACCTGGCAGGATCCTGATCCACTGTGAAAACCCCATAAACAACTGGCAGGATCCTGATCCACTGTGAAACACCATACACACCTGGCAGGAACCTGATACACTGAGAAAACCCTGTACACACCTGGCAGGATCCTGATGCACTGTGAAAACCCCAAACAGACCTGGCAGGATCCTGATGCACTGTGAAACACCCATGCACACCTGGCAGGATCCTGATACATCGTGAAAACCCCATACACACCTGGCAAGATCATGATACACTGTGGAAACCCATACACACCTGGCAAGATCATGATGCACTGTGAAAACCCATACACACGTGGCAGGATACTGATCCACTGTGAAAAACCCATACACACCTGGCAGGATCCTGATCCACTGTGAAAACCCCATACACAACTGGCATGATCCCGATCCACTGTTAAAACCCCGTACACACCTGGCAGGATCCTGATGCACTGTAAAACCCCATACACACCTGGCAGGTTCCTGATCCACTGTGAAACCCCCACACACACACCTGGCAGAATCCTGATCCACTGTGAAACCCCGTTCACATTTGGCAGAATCCAGATACACTGTGAAACCTCATACACACCTGGCAGGATCCTGATCCACTGTGAAACCCCCATACACACCTGGAAGTCTCCTGATACACTGTGAAAACCCCAAACACACCTGGCAGCATCCTGATCCTCTGTGAAAACACCATAAACACCTGGCAGATCCTGATACACTGTGAAAACCCCATACTCACCTGGCAGGATCCTGATCCACTGAGAAACCCCCTGCACACCTGGCAGATCCTGTTGCTCTGTGAAACCCCCATACAGGCCTGGCCGGATCCTGATACACTGTGGAAACCCCATACACATGTGGCAGGATCCTGATACACTGTGAAACCCCATACACACCTGGCAGGATCCTGATCCACTGGGAAACCCCCATACAATCCTGGAAGGATCCTGATACACTGTGAATACCCCATTCACACCTGGCAGAATCCAGATACACTGTGAAACCTCATACACACCTGGCAGGATCCTGATGCACTGTGAAACCCCATACACACCTGGCAGATCCTGATACACTGTGAAACCCCCATACACACCTGGCAGATCCTGATACTTTGTGAAAACCCCATACACACCTGGCAGGATCCTGATCCAATGTGAAAACCCCATACACACCTGGCAGGATCCTGATACACTGTGAAACCGCCACACACACCTGGCAGTATCCTGATCCACTGTGAAGACCATACACACCTGGCAGGTTCCTGATACACTGTGAAAGCCCCATTCACACCTGGCAGGTTCGTGATACACTGTGAAAGCCCCATACACACCTGGCAGGATCCTGATCCACTGTGAAACCCTCATACACACCTGGCAGATCCTGTTACACTTTGAAACCCTCATACACACCTTGCTGAATCGTGTTACACTGTGAAACCCCCATACACACCTGGCAGGATCCTGATACTCTGTGAGAACCCGTACGCAACTGGCAGGATCCTGATACACTGTGAAAACCCCATAAACACCTGGCAGGATCCTGATCCACTGTGAAACCCCATACACACCTGGCAGGATCCTGATGCACTGTGAAACACCCATGCGCACCTGGCAGGATCCTGATACATCGTGAAAACCCCAAACAAATCTGGCAAGATCATGATACACTGTGAAAACCCATACACACCTGGCAAGATCATGATACTCTGTGAAAACCCATACACATGTGGCAGGATCCTGATCCACTGTGAAAACCCCATACACACCTGGCAGGATCCTGATCAACTGTGAAAACCCCAAACTCTACTGGCAGGATCCTGATTCACTGTGAAAACCCCGTACACACCTGGCAGGATCCTGATACACTGTGAAACCCCATACACACCTGGAAGGTTGCTGATCCACTGTGAAACTCCCATACACACCTGGCAGGATCCAGATCCACTGTGAAACAACGTTCACATTTGGCAGGATCCTGATACACTGTTAAACCCCATACACACCTGGCAGGATCCTGATCCACAGTGAACCCCCATACACACCTGGAAGGATCCTGATACATTGTGAAAACGCCATACAAACCTGGCAGGACACTGATGCACTGTGAAAAACCCAAACACACCTGGCAGGATCCTGATCCACTGTGAAAACCCCATAAACACCTGGCAGATCCTGATACACTGTGAAAACCCGATACACACCTGGCAGGATCATGATCCACTGTGAAAGCCCCTACACACCTGGCAGATCCTGTTGCACTGTGAAACCCGCATACAGGCCTGGCCGGATCCTGATAGACTGTGGAAACCCCATACACATCTGGCAGGATCCTGATGCACTGTGAAACCCCATTAACACCTGGCAGGTTCCTGATCCACTGGGAAACACCCATACACACCTGGAAGGATCCTGATACACTGTGAAAACCCGTACACACCTGGCAGGATCCTGATCCACTGTGAAAACCCCATAAACAACTGGCAGGATCCTGATCCACTGTGAAACACCATACACACCTGGCAGGAACCTGATACACTGAGAAAACCCTGTACACACCTGGCAGGATCCTGATGCACTGTGAAAACCCCAAACAGACCTGGCAGGATCCTGATGCACTGTGAAACACCCATGCACACCTGGCAGGATCCTGATACATCGTGAAAACCCCATACACACCTGGCAAGATCCTGATCCACTGTGAAACACCATACACACCTGGCAGGAACCTGATACACTGAGAAAACCCTGTACACACCTGGCAGGATCCTGATCCACTGTGAAAACCCCATAAACACCTGGCAGATCCTGATACACTGTGAAAACCCGATACACACCTGGCAGGATCATGATCCACTGTGAAACCCCCTACACACCTGGCAGATCCTGTTGCACTGTGAAACCCCCATACAGGCCTGGCCGGATCCTGATACACTGTGGAAACCCCATACACATCTGGCAGGATCCTGATGCACTGTGAAAACCCCATTAACACCTGGCAGGATCCTGATCCACTGGGAAACACCCATACACACCTGGAAGGATCCTGATACACTGTGAAAACCCGTACACACCTGGCAGGATCCTGATCCACTGTGAAAACCCCATAAACAACTGGCAGGATCCTGATCCACTGTGAAACACCATACACACCTGGCAGGAACCTGATACACTGAGAAA